>NC_051130.1:12844054-13113054 GCF_014839805.1 Manduca sexta | reverse complement strand
AATTTCCCAGTCTGTAGTTAACCCTGAACGGCGGCTCAACTAATTATTGACATAATAAAGGGCTACAAGAGGTGCATAGGGTTGGGAAAGATACCATCCTCATGTTGGCAATGTTAAAAATCGCGTATTGTTCTGTTATATAAAAGCAGACTTGTCTATTACTGGACATTACTTAACACAATGACACTGTTGTACACTGCACCACGGCTGGATCCCGCCGCACTAACCAACAACTTCCGCGTGCATCAGGCAACATTGTTGCGCAACAATGACACTCATCATACTTGCCAGAACGGATATATAAACTAGACCGCGTAACTATTGCCGCCTATAGTTAGACATATATTAGGACTGTTGAAACAGAACGTAGGAGTAAAACCAGTGAACTATTCCCATTCAGGGAACATACAGGGATGATAAGCTGACAACTGATTGCAAGGTTGTCGCCAACCAATGACAAGGAGGACTAAAGATTAGTTTACACGTTTTTTTTAAATACTTTGGCAAAGCTGCATGGTATTATGGCAACTAGTTTTCTAAATCCCTATTTTCTAAAGATTAAAAAGGAAGCTAAAGGAAAATATTCAATGTAAATAATTAGTAACATGACAGATCTAGTTTAAGTATCTACCGAGAGGGAAGGAGCCCTATCTTGCCTCCCTTGGCTACGCTCATGCCGTAATATTGCGTACAATCGTCACTATTCCATGTTCTCTGTTTACGTCGATACAGCTTCATGTCCAACATCAAATACTATGTGGATATGTGCTCGGGTTCACCATTTTTTCTTTCTAGAATTTATATTTTATCCAAGCACTTCAATCTTTTAATAAGTGATGTGGAAAATTCAATTTAAAATGTTTAAAGCCTGATCCTACGATTTAAACGAATGTTGGTGGACTCTGGCGCATATCCCTTTGGTACCCCGTGTCCCCTGCTATACTGCAGCAACATAATGTAGCTAATGTATACTCTATGTGTATTGTTGTGTGATTGTATGAACGTTAACAATTCACTTTATGTGATATTTTCTATTAGGATTTTAATGTTTATAATTTTGTACGTATATTAACCACTTTTTTAATTTACCGTAGTACGGCACGATGTTACGGAACAAAATTTACGAAGAGGCTTTCACATTTTCGATTTAAAAATTATTTTTAGCAATAAAATCTTTCCGCAAAGGCGCATTGCACATTTGTAAGGTAGACGAATAGACTTGTTGTCAATATGCGAAGGTGAATATCGGTCTATCTCCCTCGCACCTGTGCAGCGTTATTACAGTGACATCACTCATCGATTGCTGTATACTTTTCTGTTAAAAACAGAACGATTTTTAAATTCTTACCGCCTATTTAGGATATAAAAGTGAGCTTTGATAGGTTTTAAAAATACCAACAAAATTTAGTAAGATACTACCGTTCTGTAATACGATAAATTATAAAAGTGGGCCATTTTTTATAACCTTATATTCCATCTTATAGTTCTCATAACAACAAGCATAAAGATATACATCAGAACATGTACGGTACTGAAACAGTTCGTTTTAATTTGATGCTTGTTGATGTGATAACTGAAGTTCAGAGTAACACGTGAATTTAGCCTCAGGTCAAATAGCAGTTAAAACACATTTACATGTCTATTATAATGATTTATGTCATAATAAACGGCAAATATATACAAATGTAGGAATAAACTACGCTTAGCTTATTATACGTGTTACTCTGAACTATGTACAGGTGATGCCAAACTTTATGTCCATTCGTTTACTGACTTCACGGCATACAGATTGGCGTCAGTTGCGCAGGACACTGTGCGTCCGTGACGTAACGTTAGGACCTTTACTCGCGGCGTACGACTTATTTTGTATATTGATTAAAAAGTATTTTTGTAAATAATGAGAGAAAAGTAAACACGAGTGGTGCAAACTTGTTAGTTAAAGTATGGAATCGGAAAGACTCAAAATTTTATTAAGTAAGTACATTTCATGTCCACCATGTTGATTGTAGTCGACGTTAGAATATAAACGCTAAACTGATCTCTCATATGTTAGTTTAAAGTCTAAAGCGTAATGTGCACACTTTACAAGTAGTGAAACGACGTCGATGTTAGTGTAAGTATGACGCTTCTCATTCAAATTTTAGTGTGATATTTCCATCCCATTTTCTATATCAATTACTTATAAAATATTTTAAGTTAGTTTATTAGAACTGTTGTAAATGCAGACATTATGTTTCGGTCTCGCAACATTTATGCTATAAACCTTATATTTTTCTTTTTTTAATATTTTATAAGTCTATACTATTTCTAAATAAAACCTGTACATAGCATAAAATACCAGTTTGGACCTGTTTATTAACAATTATTAAATAATGAAGACAATATATGACCTCCATCATATTGTTGTATTTGAGGTATCATAGTGGGTTCAAATATTTGGTAACTTATCACTTATGTCTGATTTAGACAAATTGATTCGAATAAGAAAGTGGAGAATAAATACACAATTTTTGAGACAACACCATCTGTCAAGTTGTGGATAACCTTAATTGATAAATGAGTTTTCTACTCTTGTTTTGATGTTATAAGATCCTCTACTACTCCTAGATGCTTGTGTGGATCAGACAAACCTCTTTTTACGAGATCACTAACAAATAAGCTATAGATATAAGACCTTTTTGCTGTTTATATGTTGGTACATAGTCAATGTTCATGTTTGTAATGAATCTAAATTTTATTGTGTAATGTGCTGGATACAATAATGCACAATTAGACGCGTGTGCGGACTGTAACGGCTGTGTGCGAGACTCGCTCGGCCGTCACACCTCTGACAAATGTACATGGTTATTACAATAATATTATATAGATGATAAAATACTTTAATAATCTACTAATAGTGACATCTTTTAAACCAACTTCGCCTCAAGGTGAGCCAAAACAAACTGCAATAAATAACTAGTTAAATAAACCCTGTATTCATATACTCTCTTCTGGCCAACTCCTTTATTTATGAGAGATTGGTCACCATATTAGGTGTAACAATTTAATGTAGGTCAATATACAACTACTTCTATTGGTCCTTAAGGCAAAGATGTATCTACTGGCAAAATATCAACCCCTATTTTTATTGTAGCACCCTTTACTCAATAAGTATTGCTGTTAGTGAATGAAACAAATATCAATGTTATTGTATAACTAGTTGTAAAGGATTTGAGCTTATATTTTTTTACTATTACTGCTGTTGGGAAATTCTCCTTATGAATGAACATGCTTGTGGATATTGTGTGTATGAATGAAGTTAGATTTACAATATTTGTGTTGAATAGCTCATGTGTATGTGTCCAGAATAAACAATAAACTGAAGTAATACTTACCAATGCCTCAGTTCTAAAATGTAATTCAAATTTGGATTAACAGGAGATAGCTAAGATTTAGAATTGCTTGTCATAAATTTATTTATATTGTTGTTATTTAATGAATCTCCATAATCTTTGGGTTATAATTAAATAATGAATGATAAATTACACATTATTATAAGACATGTCAATTTATATCTTAGTTATCTCTCGAGAAATGTACATGATAAAACTGGTCATAATAAGATGCTCTTTACCAATAAATATTATTAATCAGTATTTTAAATAATTTTGTATCAATGTCATATAATTAAAGATTCAGACATAAGTCATAATTTGCTTAATAACTGATTGAAAATGTTTATTGAAAAGTCCAAATATTGCAACATCTGGAACATCCGCATTGAAATTGTATTTGTGTTTGACGATTAGTAAATGTACACTAGAATAGAGTCCTGATGTTAAAATTGTAATATTAATTTTAATATTTTATTGAAAATTGATTCATGACTAGTCAGAATAAAATAAATTACATGAAAATTCTTTTATTTTTGTTAGGGTAATATCAGGCTACTGTTTTGATTTTTATAGTGTTCTATATTATTAGGATTCTTATGATAATGTGCTATGCAAAATACTTTTATGTTGGTGAAAAGCAACATATCATGGGTAGACTATATAGATTATTTCAAAACCCAGAATCTTTAAGAAATCAATACTACTCACAGATTAAATAGATTCAAATAAAATAATAAGATGGACCTGAAGAATATTTACTTAAAAAATAATTATAATAAGGCTCATACAATTATCCTATGAAGTTGACAACTACAATGTGCAAAACTAAGTGTGCAAAGATGAAGTCTGCAAATCCGCGCTCTGCGCTCAGCCCTTGGAACTCATTCTTGTTGTCTGGGTTTACTTGCAGTCTCAGGCACACTAGAAAACCAAAATCATATTTGATTAGTAAACATTCTAAAATAACTAATTTACAAGGAAATGCGTAAATTGACATAAATTAGCAATTTGAAGAATTGTTCTGGAATAACCAACTTTTATAGAAAAGTTGCCTTTAAAAAATGTATTGCCCATTTCATTTTGGACTGTGTATTTGGGAACTACCCCGACTCGTAGTACTATTCTATAACATGTCTCATAGCTAATACGATTCTTAAGAAAACATGGTCATATTGTGCAGCTCCACTTACTTGCAGTGATAGCTTAGCCGAATATAGAGATCAGATCACGAATATAGTTTATTTGGTTTTATGAAGGCTAAAGCTACATGTGGATCTTACCTCCGAGAACAAACGAGCTGACGGTAGATATGAAGCCGCTCAAGAAAGAGTTGAATGGAAACGTGCCGACAAGACAACAGTACACAAACTGTATCACAGCCGTCAAAAACACATACAGCAGATAAGCATCGATGATCTTTAGCTTCTTCGGCGTCTTCGAAGTGTATTCTTGATATAATTTAGGGATAACTGCGGTTATTGAGGACATTTTGCTGTTTGATGCGGCTTTTTCTACGTTAATTGTCCAGAAATACACGTCATACATAATAAAATGACATTGACATTACAAATTTTCCTGTTGGCAATATGTATTACCGGTTTTCTCTTTGGAAGGCAGTGAACGTAATTATTTATAAAAATGTATGCTAAAGATATTGAAATATTTTATTTTAATGTTGGAACATCGCTTGAAACGTCAAAGTTTTAGAATTTGTGCATGTCATTCGTGATTCGCCTCATTCGTAAATATTACTAAAATTGTAATTTGAGTCTTTGTCTTTCGTAGTTGAATAATTATAATAAAACAAAATGTTGAGTCTTGATGGAAATTTCCCTGAATATGCTGTACCTGGAGCCAAACAAGTGCGCTTCGAGCCATACGCAGACAACGGCGGTAGCATTGTGGCCATCGCCGGTGAAGATTACGCGGTGATTGGGGCAGACACTCGGCTCAGCACTGGATTCTCCATATATACTCGAGATCAGAAGAAGCTATTCAAGTTATCAGACCGCACCGTGCTTGGCGCCACCGGATGCTGGTGCGACACGCTCACTCTAACGCGGCTGCTGAAGGCGCGTATGCAGATGTACGAACACGAGCACAACAAGTCGATGTCGACACCCGCAGTCGCTCAGATGCTCTCCACCATGCTGTACTACAAGCGTTTCTTCCCATACTACGTGTCCAACGTGTTAGCGGGCATCGACGCGGACGGTAAGGGGTGCGTGTACAGCTACGATCCTATTGGACACTGCGAGCGCTCTAACTACCGTGCCGGGGGCTCTGCAGGCGCTCAACTGCAGCCCCTGCTCGATAACCAGATAGGATTGAAAAATATGCAGAATGTGAGCGAGGCCCCACTCCCCAGGGAGAAGGCCCTCGCGCTCCTGAAGGATGTGTTCATCAGCGCAGCAGAGCGCGACATCTACACAGGAGACTCTATATACATACTCATTATTACAGCTAATGGAATGCAAGAAGAGAAGTTTGAACTGAGAAAGGATTAGATTTTGTAGTGCTTGTAACAATAAATATTTTACATAATATCAAAATGATTTTTATTTCTTCATTTACAAATAAATGACATAAGTAACAAGTAACCAAATTTATTGTTAAAAATAATTACAAGGTAACTACAATATACCCTAAATACTTTGTTCATAAATATTTACATTATTTCAATAAAATTGAAGGCATAATAACATTTTAATACAATTTATTTATTTATTTATTGTACTTAGGCATAACAAATATATTTTGTGGAAATATTTTGTCGAACATCTCATTAACTACTTCTTGGCATGAATTTTCACCTAGAACTGTTGCTTTTAACCGAGGTGGAGTTGTATTTCCAGCGACTAGAGGATGTATGTTGTAACAGAGTTCCACAGTGTCTCTGGGTGGGACGGTCACTGACATTTTTTTGTATCCAGAAAACATATATGCATCCGTGCCCTCTACAGCAATGCTCAACTTTATAGGGTTTGTGGATTTACCTCTCAAAATGCACCGCAGAGGAACAGATGTCAATTGCTGAACAACTGCAGGATAGTCGACGTCTACAGCTATGGGACACTCTTCTATCGACAGGCCCGACAGCGCTGTGGTGCTCATCACACAAGACCCCTCTTCATTACTCTTTCGGCGCCATTTAATATTGTATAAACCAACTCTTGTGGGAATGTCCTTTGGCTTATACTTTGCTTTTATACAGACAGCATCACAAGCTACATGCTTCTCAGCTACTTCAAGATTACTAATACAGGATAAACTTTTTTCTTCATCTGTATTTCTAAAGCATTCAGATACTTCTAACTCAGTATCTATTATAAAAAGATCCCATGGGCTTAAGATCTTTATCTGGGGCATCACTATGAATGGATCATCTACAAAGCACTTAGAAATAGGTCTGAAATTCATGGCCACAAAGTTAGTGCTTACTTCAAAAGGTTTAATGACAGTTATTTTAGTAGTAAAGTCCTTTGTACATTCCAGTTTAGCTATTTCTGGCAGATCAATAATGTATGACACTTTAATCTGCACAGTGGTGGTTGCAGTCCTGTTAGTTTTTAAATAAAACTTATTTGAGTAATTTGCTAACTTGCTAATGGTGTCCAGTGACAATTTTATTGGCTGAGCTTGTGGTGTGCCTTCAATAAGGCTCAGTTCTGTAACAGAGTCTGGGTTCGGATTATCAGGGGAGCTTAGCAAAGATAATGCAATTTTAAAATTGTTAATAGGACTTTCCTCATTATTTGTTACCGTGAAGGTGGTTGGGAACCACTCGCCCTGTAAAGCAGGGCTTGCATTTGTTATTACAATTGACAATTTGCTCTCCCTAGATGTTACATTGGCAACAGTCAATGGCACTATGCAGTCAAACTCATAGTCAGCTTTGGGACTCATGATGAAGTGGAGTAGTTCTGGATGTATTGTGGTGTCTGATAATTTAGATTCATCCATTTTAAAATTCAAAGTAATCTTTCTTTTCCTATCAGCATCCAAAACAAAAGAAACATTTTTGATGTGCAATTCTGAGCCATTGTCATGAGGATTGGGTTTGAATTGGCACAAGAACTGTTTCACTTTGCCACCCTGTAAAAATATGGAGGCACTTCCTTCATCAGTTATTGGAATCTCAATAGTTTCTGTGTGACTAGATATTGTTATAAAGCTTTTCTTCACCTCCAGTGTGGTAGTGTATGAGAGTCTCACATACACTTCCACATCAATCATTTCATCCATCCTATACCTTGCCTGTTTGAACTTAGGTTTCACTTCCAGGAAACTAGATATATTAATCATATCCACAGATACATTCAGTGGTTCTTTTTCAATAGACATCTGCCACAGTTCTAAAGCTTTACTCTGGGATGTAGCTGGTAAATCCGGTTCAGCTGCAGGGATATTCATGTTGAGAACTGACATGATGTTCCTAAATATCCTATCTTTATCATTGTTTGGCACCTGAATATATTTTGATAGTGCTTCAATGGAAAGCTGTAAGTAGTCTTGTATTTTAGCTGACAAGTAAGCACACTGCAATGCTCGATTGAGCACATGGGAAGCAAGGAACCACCACTTCTCCCTCCTGTAGTCCCAAAGCATGTGAGTGAGCAAGGTGAGAGCTTTACCATAGTCAGCAGAGTAAAAATATTCATTTGCCATCTCTACCACTAACTGCTTCCTCATTCTTGGTGAGTGGAATGTTTTAAACTGTGATATGGCACAGCCCAAGAAGTTTATAATCATTGTTGAATGATTAAACATCCTTTCATTGTACTGTAAAGCTAATATTGCTGCCTGCTCTTTCTGGGGATCATGAGGATCAGCACTGAGTCTGCCAGGACGCCAAGGCCTCTGCCCATAAAATTCTACAATACCTTCCAAAGGATCAGGAGGTGGAGGATACTGCAGAGCTTCACTACATACAGACCTCATGGCCTGTCTCCTTTTCACTGTAAACTGAGCTGCATATTGATAGTAGAAGCCAGGGTGCTGAGACTGTATTGCAGGGAGCCCTGCTCTGATCGCTTCATCAAACAATTCTCCAAAGGCACTGTATTGTCTTGCAATCCACGCATAATGTTCAAACAACAACTCTGTTGAACCAATCCTGTTTTTGTACCTTTCTATATGAGATTTGAGTTGAGCAATAGCATCTCTGGGTAAGTTAAGTGCAAACAAAAGCTTACACAGTTTGTAGTTGATGTAGCCTGCAACAGTTCTCACCTCATGTATGTTGGTGTCCACAGTCCTGGTCTCCAGCAGGTTGTTGTATGCATGCATGTAGTGCTTGTGGGCGGTGCTCATGTCCTGCTTCAGTTCATTGAGGTATCCCAGCTTAAATTGGTGCCTCACAAACAAATACTGATGTGTGGTTTTGTTAAGATGGTCTCGATGCTGTTTGATGTTTTTTGTCTCATGGTGGTAATAGTTCTGGGCAATGTCGTAAAAAGCGTTTTCTAAGCGAATTATGTAGCCCATGAGGTGGTCGCTGTGAGGAAGCACAAACAGTGATTTAGACTGTATTTCACAAGCAGCGCACAGGGCCTGCGCTCGCTCGGCGCCTAGCATGTATTCGGAGGGCGGCGGCGACTGCCGGCTCTGTATGACGACCACGGCGACCCGCGTCGTGTGCCCCTCCACTGCCGCACGGATCGACTGCACTTTGGACGCGCACTCGATAATTTTCTCATTCCATTGGGGATCATTCCAATCCATGTCGTAAAATATTACGACAACGGCGGGAATGAGAGAGACGCGTTTGTGAATCCAATTTTTCTTGAGAATGCCTTTGGGTATGTACCACTCGTAGGAGTTTCTCTTCGGTTTCACCACCGGAAACTCGAACGTGTTGTTGAGTAGCTTGAAGCGGACGGGAGTCCTGTCCGCACGCCTGTTGTTTGAGAAAGCGTCCCATATCTCCTTGTGCACGGCGTTGTTGATAGCGTCGAGCCCCGACAACCCGACCAGCGCCAGGGGCTTTAATATTATCTCGGGCGGAAATTCTGTATAATCACCCGGCTGAGTCGCCATTATTGTCGCAGCACTTGAGTGCGGCCAATGTGTCACCTATAATTACGGAAGTGCTATTTCATTTCATATCACAGTACGACTCAAAAAAATTATATCACGAAATCCAACACAACACCCCCATCATTTGCTAAAATCGCCATTCGTCAGATAAACGTCAAACTTCAAATTTACTTGACATAACTTTATAATATTGCTATAGATTATCGCATTGCGGCATTCTAAAAAAAAAAAAGAAAGGATAGTTTAAGGTATAAAAGATAGGTAAGGACTCTAGTAATTAATTTCCAATATAATTTTACTATTTTTATCGTTATTTCTTATGGCATTCCTTTTTTTTTTATAAATTTTGACTGATTCAAACCGAGAGCTAGTTTCGATAATTCTTGATAAAATTTCCGAACGTGTAATAAAATGTCACATTGTTTTGACTTTAGATCAGCTGGCATTTGGCAAACCGAGCGTGTTTTATAAATTTGTTTCCTTGCTGCTTTTAAATTTGATTCTGTTTGTAACTGTTTTCACTTAAATAACTAGCCAATTAAAAACATGACTTCTCAAGCGTTGGCATCGTTAACGGCGACATACACGGACTCGGAAGGAGAAGAAGATATGGAAGATCCTACTCCAGAAAAAGAAGAACCAAAAGAAACTCATTCCGTACCCACGAGCCCTAGGAAACACGAGGAGAGTAACAAAGCATCCTCGGCGCCCGTGACTCCTAAGAAAAGATTAGTGAGTTATGTAGACGACACAATAGTGTCTGACGAGGAGCCGCTGTCGCCGACCAACGAGAGCCAGGACGACATGCGACGGCTGTCCATGGAGACGGACACGGACGAGGCGCCTCCCCCAGTCGACCCCGACGACTCGCAGGACGGCGTCACCATACCCCCCGAGCCTGCCGGCAAGTGCCCCAAGGAGCTGCAGGAGTCCATTGCCAAGTTCTACAATCGCATGCTCACCGAGGGGCTAGACATGAACAGAATCATACAAGACAAGAAAAACTTCCGGAACCCAAGCATATATGAAAAGTTAATTCAGTTTTGTGATATTAATGAGTTAGATACTAATTACCCACCAGAGATTTATGATCCTCTGAAATGGGGCAAAGAATCTTACTATGATGAACTCTCTCGTGTACAGAAATTGGAAATGGATAGACGAGAAAAAGAAAAAAAGGAAAAAATGGCCAAAATTGACTTTATTAGCGGAGTCGCCAAGAAGCCTGAGAGTGATGATGAGAAAAAGAGAAAATCCAAATGGGACCAGGCAGCACCCAACGTGTCCAACAAGCCAGCCATTAAGCAGCCAGGGCTAGTGCAGCAGCCACTTACCAGCAATGTGACTGGTACCAAGGGCACCGTCATCTCAGCATTTGGATCTTTGCCCAAGAAACAAAAAATATGAAAAGAAACTAAGAATACAATAATATACAGACCAATTGCTTATTATGTTTGTTGTGCCACAGTTAAACCAGTAACTATTTCACTTGCATACAATATGTGTGTTAAATAATTATGTTATCAGTTAATATGGATAATAAGTTGTATTTACGACAAATACCTATCCATGTTACAAACTATTTTTTGCAAAAATATAAATCTCCATATCATGTGATAGTTCCTCAATTAGCAGTGCAAGGCCCTACAAAGGAATTCTTTGAAACATAGGTAGATCATTTGGTAATTTATACATTTGGAGCTAGGTTAGTGATTAAACCATAGTATCGCTATTATTGCATTTTGAAAGCCTTACAGGCAAACTAGGCTAATCTTTATATTACACAAGCTGTAACTTGCAGAAAAACTCTTTTGTCTATGTTTAATAATTATTGCGTAATAAAATATCATTAAGAGTTCCAATAAAATAATGAATTGGTGTTTAAGACTTTTATTAAATTACGAATACGAATATTCGAGTTTGAAAACAAAACATCACACTGTCATTGGCATAATTATTATGAAAGGCGTATTTATGAATAGAAAAATATAGTGAGAAAATAGACCTGTGTATTTACATTCATAACTCTCTGAAAAATAGAGATATGCCTAGTATTTTATAAGTATGTCCCAAATTATTACAAATCCTTTTTTATATGTCTAAAAAATATAATTTAGGGAACTGGCAACATACTTCAAAGTTTCTGAAGTGAATAAAAAGAGAATAATCGAAAACCGGTAATTAATAATGTTACCAACCTTCGAAATAGTACAGTTGACACATCACTATTAATCTGTAAAATCCGGGGGAGGGTTATCTATATAAACCTACGATATAAACACAAAACAAACCATTGTTTGTCATACAGATTGTCGATATCCGATTTGCGTTTGACTGACGCAGTTTCCGTGATTTTACATTTGTTATTATTTACATTCGCGTAATGGCTGAAGCTCCAGAAAGCGAGCCAGTGCCTTCGTCTAGTGAAAATCCGATAGCGGTAGAGGTAAAAGATGACGAAGGCCCGTCGGCCAAAAAACGTAAAGTGTCGGACAATGAAGCGAGCGATAAGCTAGAGCACAGGCTCGGCGGCATCCTTTGCTGCGCAGTTTGCCTGGACCTGCCCCAGGCCGCCGTGTACCAGGTACGGTAGAACAGCTGATAGCACCTGCGCCTTTGGGCCGCCGCCCCTTTTACACATTTTCTTTTGTTACGTAAGATAACTTTTGTTGCGAAATGCGTCGTGTCTGCGCCTGCATGACGTATTATTTTGTCACCATTTTGTGACATTCATGGCGCCGATAACTTACCGATCGGGATTGAGCGCAATTCGATGCTTACGCAAATGTTATTGTTGCGTTAGCGTGGTGGTGTTAGCGGCAGATGGTTAGCTGACCGTTGGCGGAGTGTGCGGTGTCGCCGGTCAGCTAGCCGCTGCGGCGGTTGCCCTCAAGCCCGAGGGTGCTGGGCTGTCCTGTGCCTCTGCTGGTGTACTCTATGTAAAGTTGTTTGTTGAATGTGTTCAGAGGCCGGCACAGTGTCCTGTATAATATGTATCTCAATGTTGGCTAGTATTAGCATAAGTAAAATGTCTGTGATATTGTTTTAGGATGTAATTAGTGTGTACAAACCCCTAGCTAGTAATATGTACTCTTGTAACATTTCATCTGAATAAAGAAATGTTTCAGAGATTTATTTCTTTATTTATTCAGTACTTTACCCAATCCCTGTCCTTGTTACAAAAAACATGAATTGGTAATCCATAAAAAGAAATTCAACATATTATGATGATATGTACCTTTTATTTTTATTCTTATATTCAAAACATGTTTCATAAGAATTTGCATTAATTATGAGGTATTATATTTTTGTGTTCCAATTTTCTAATGAAACTAAAGGTTCCATAGATAACATTAATTATCATTTAATAAGAATAGTTGCAATAATTTTCACCGTAAAAGTAGTAAGAGAACAGTTTGAATATAAAACAAATATTGATGACATGACTGACATGTTGATGAATCGAGTCTGTTTCCAGGGTCTGCAATACATGAGAAGGTAGACACCACGGCACACAGAGCACTCCACAGCTACACACCACACCACACACAAACAAATCTACTACACAAGGCATTGGCACACGCAATTCATTATTATTGCTTCCATTTTATCAGAGATATTAAAACAAAGCATTTTAAAGAATTTGTGATCATAGTCCTTTCTAGTTTTTGGTGGGAGTAGATAATAATTCAGCATTTAATTTATTATCTTATTTTTCTTTCTCTTTACTTTGATTCCATAATAAAGATATGAATTTCATATACCTATGTTTTTCTTTCCACTAGACAAAATTTATATGATTAAATATAATGTTAAAAGATATCCTAAATAATAGTATATAGTAAGTATAAAACAAGAGAACCAGTATTAGAGTTGTAAGAGTAGTTTATGATTTCAGTGCACTAACGGGCACCTCATGTGTGCGCCTTGCTTCATGCATTTATTGGCGGACGCTCGTCTGCGAGACGAGTCCGCCACTTGTCCCAACTGTCGCGTGGAGATCTCCAAGACTACGGCGTCTAGGAACCTGGCGGTTGAGAAGACGGTGTCGGAGCTGCCCTCCGAGTGCAAGTACTGTACGCGCGTGTTCCCGCGACACTCTCTGCAGCATCACGAGGAAAAGCTATGTGATGACAGGTGCGTGCAATAAGGTTTTCATTATGTTAACCTATCATTCAATGTTTAAATGAGAACATTGGCTTATCTACCTAATTACATCCCTTAATGGTTTTATTATGATTTAGAGTTCAAAGTGCTAACAGGTGCGTTCACTACGTGATCATATATATTTTATATCGTCGATCTGTTTGTTATTGTAGGTTTCTTAATGTCCAGTTAAAGCAATTCTCTCAATAACCTTTCATTATAATGAATACATTGAAAAATTGTAATCTCTACCATCAATTCCCTATGTCGATTGTTATTTTTGAAAGTGGGGGAGGTGTCACGTACCAAGGGCCTTCTTTTACCCGCTAGTAGGTCAAAGGTCACACCAGGTTGGTGAAGTAGCATACAGAAAGCATACTTTTCTTCCCCCAGGCGTTACAAGTTCACGCAAATGGTATTCGATAGCGCGCCGAAGCGACGTTACCTCGATAGTTTGGTTCGCATTGTGTCTAGCGTGTGCGCGCTGGTGGTGGCCGCGCTGCGGAGGTCCTACCTCCTCAGCGAGGTGTGCCAAGCGCCCAAGAGACGTAGGTACCGCAGGTGCGTCGCTGCCGGCCATCAATAATACTACACTCTAAGGATTCATACAGTACGCCTAATGAGTTTGCACGTGCCGCGGCGACACGCCGTGGGACTCGTGTGCTAGGAGGGCTGAACACATCGCCAACGCCATTTGGTGATATGACATCTGCAATTGGCACGAACTTACGGATAAGAAATGAACTTTGGGTTGTACATACCAATTAATGATAATTAAGTAATTATTTTAATAGAAGAAATTATTACATCGTTTTATTTATTCGTTCTCTAAACAGCCCTATTGATTAATATTTACATAATATTGTCTTCTTTTATGTAAAATTTAGTCAATGACAGACTGTATGAATGTTTAGACTGTGCTAATACTAATGCGCTTAATAACCCGGGTGATGCGAACCGAACTCATCGCTCGGATTAACAGAGGATGGCTTGATGTGCCAAGTGTATAATTTACACCTTGTCACTAAACGCAATTTGTACTCTCCTTACTTCCTACTCTACTTACCCATTATTTAACACTATAAGTATTTAAAACATATATTGTATTTGTAACACATGACAGTAGTATTATTAGGGTGCATCCATGTAAGCAAACGCGCGTGGACATAACGCGCTACTGCGGTCGCTCCTCCGAGTGAAGCTAGTGTAGTGTTGAATGGTTGCCGGCAGGATGACCGGTTGCCGGTACCTGTGCATCGGCTGCCCGTGGCTGGGCCCGGCGCACGAGGCGGCGGCGCACGAGGCGGCGTGCACGCACCCGCACAAGTCCGCCGCCGACGTGCTCGACCTCATGGCCGAGCGCGAGCGGCAGGCGCGCGAGGCCACGCTCGTCTACTCGCAGATACTCAACTTGCTCTCCTACGAGAAGATCACCTTCACCGGTCAGTATTTAATTATTAGGAAACTAGCTCGAGCATATGCTAACGGTAAGGCCCTTCGGACTCAACAAGGTAAGATGGATTATATCCACGGCTGATTTAATGTAGGCAGGTACCTACTAAAATATAGTAGATATCGGAAATTAGATGTTCTATAATTTTTTTTGATACGCTGTGCTGAATTGACTGAACCTTGGCAAACGCCTTAATCTTCAACTGTAAAGTCAGATGTCTAGTTTATAATTTATTAATCTAAATAACATTAAAAAAACTAAAAACGATTGTAAATATTTATGGCAAAGCGACCCTACAATTGAATTGTCGTGATTAAATACTTATTGTTATTGCCAACTTGTACATTCTATTTCAGCTTGAAACGCAGATGCAATTAAAAACGTGTTATTTTAATTAACTTGCATTGAGAGCATGCTGAGTCACCGCCTTCAGTCGATTTGGCCGCATCCTTGACCAGTGTGATAAGCGTTATTGGCTTAAGACATTTTGGCACGTGACGGTTCTATTATATATAGCTCAAATTATTAAATAGTAGGAACGTGTATTCCTTGTTTTTCAAAACTTGGTATTGTAAAGTAAGTATACCGCATCTGTAGTTCAAAGCACTAAAACAACGAGAGTAGTCGTAACGTATTCACCAGAATTATGTGGAGTTTTCGTCATTTTATCTGCGATGGTTGCTATACAGTTAGATAACACAAAATCTAATGACATGCTCTCAGCAGCAAATTTGTGTTAAAAGAACAGTTGTTTAGTTCCCAAGAAATAAAGACCGAGATGTTACACGTGTAGTAGGATATGTTGTGTTGTGTAGACTTGCAGCTGAAGCCGTACCGCACGGAGGAGTTTGTGCATAAGTTGTACTACGAGTCGTCGCGGTTCGCTGCCTTCACACACCAGTGGGTCGTGAAGGCGTTCGTGAACAACAACCAGCGCGACCCCACGCAGAGCTCGCAGCGGGAGATCACCTACCAGGTCACTATACTTTACTATGACTGGGAATCGTGTAGGTCACTTACGACTCAACCCCGAAAATGGGCATGGCGACGAGCGGTGTACTAAAAGGGACGGTTCCGATGCCACACCGCTGTCCGCACTGTTCTGGGACGGAAATTCACATTTGCCAGTACCTTTGTATCGTTTGTGGCGTGATAGTTCGCTATATATTGCCTGACAAAGCAGTGCGGATATTTGCTTAGCCCGTTTTCGTGTCTTGGCTCTAAGTCGCCGTTCCGAGCGGCAAGTTGGGGCTCGGGTCTGAGAGTGCGTGTTGCCGTGGCTGCAGCTGATCCTGAAGAGCAAGTGCGTGTGCGCGGTGGTGGTGCAGTGGCTGGCGGCGCGCGGCCCGTGGGGGGAGGCGCGCCTCGCGCCGCGCCTCGCCGCGCACTTCCTTCCGCGACGACGACGCCGACGCGCCGCCGCTGCCGCTGCCGCTCGCCGACCCCGCCGACGCCAACCGCCTGCTCTCCAACAAGGCCATACACTTCAGGTACACACCGGCTACTCTTAGTTCGGCCCGATTGTTGTTATAATTTTGCATTTTAAAATATCTATTTACGGTCTTCGAAATTCTCACACGCATGCACATGCTCTCTCTTTCTCTCACACACACATACTCACGTACACACACATATTAAACACACACACTGTTTTTCACATCATAAAGGAAGGGCAAAACGCAACTAGAGAAACCACTTTGGCCATGTGTGCTTCGTTCCATAATGTGATATGGGGCGAACTTAGAGCTATATCGAACACCAAACCCAGACAGATATCAAGCACAAAAACCCAATATCACAGTCAATAAATAAAAAACGAAGTGTGATGTTAAAGTGTGATGTGCAGGTTGATAATGTTCCTGTCGTCCAAGTGATTGGAGCGGCTGCACGAAGTGCTGCGGCTGCTGCGCGTGCGCCGCCGACGCTGGAGATACTTCCACTTGTACTACGACTAAATCACAGTCTACATCTGCGAGCGGAGTAGCGAAGAAAGTTTATTTAATAACAATAATATCTTAACAATTCAGTCTTGTATACGTTTAATATCATAACAAATACGAAGCACAATTTTTCATTGTTTAATCAGCTAAATATAAAATGACAAAGTTAAAGATTAATTGCTATAAGAACTAGTCTCCGCTACTTGGTTCGTCGAAACTGACTCCTAGTGCACCCGTACGCCACTAATATTTACCGTCAAACCGAATTACAGTCGTAGAAAGTGGCTGCCACCAAATATCCCCAACTGATGCCAGAAACTTGACTACGGTAAGAGGCCCGTGTGCACCCGCCGTCGTACCGCTCTGTTCGTCTAGTAGCTTAGTTAGCTAGCGATTTGAACATCGCATGAAATTTAACATACATAATGCAGAGATCGAAAAATAAAACGTTCATGTAGTACCTGTAAGAAGTCAAAATTACGAGTGTGTCCCACGCGTATTGATGGATGGTGTCACGTTTGGGTGCGATGGACGCGAGTTCGTACAACTCATTTAACAATAAAGATTTTTATTGCTTCTAAATTTGGCCTCCTAAGTAAAGTAACTGCGTTTAGATAGTTGCCGTTATCACGAAACACCTCCAAATATATTAAAGATAATAAATAAATGAGTAGGTCTTACTTTACGTGTTCTAGGCTGTTGAAAACACCTTACTAGTGAAAATCGCGAGTTGAACGACTGTCCGTATCTGAACAGAATCTTAGATAATTTAACTGTTAATACATGGTAGTAAATTAACATCCCTTCGGCAACTTAAATTTATTATTGCAACTAATGTTGCTGTTTATTATTTTTTTGTTTTAAAAACTATGTATTTGATATTTAAATATTATTTTTTTTTTAATTAAAATGTTGATGGGGAACGTAGACATATTGATGAGAACATAAATCGTAGGCGTAAAGTGCGTGATTTGAAACAAAACAGGTAATAAATAAATTACGTGTGGATGTCGTTATTATAATTTAACACAGGTTTCGAGCGTGTCTTTGCTTCTGCAAAAAGAACCTGACAGAAAATAAAAAATAGCAAAATGAATGAATTTTAAAATGACATCTGGTATATTTGTATGAACTTTAGTTTATTTATTTTTCACTCGTCTTGGTGTTTTGTCAAATAATTTTATTTACACAAATTATATTTAGTAAATTTGTTATGAAATATCGATTTATTTGTACAGTTATTGATTTTGTTAATGTGAATTTAATGATAATAGAGTACACTATTAACGGCTGAAACAATAAACCATTGCAATATACTGTACAGATTGATTTCGAATAACAACCAAAAAATGTAAGTATAGTACTAGTAATCCAAGTTTCTACTGTTCCACTGCAGATTTCATTTGGACGTAAAATTTCACGTGGAATGATCTCTCGGGCACTAGATCGCTTTATTAAATATAGAAAAACTATGTGGCATATACTTAATACATTTTCTACAGTGTCTGCTAATTCTTAATTTAGATTTCGAGACAGTAATTAATAAATATATACTGTATGCCACATACTTTAAGTACATTTTTGAATACCCTATTTTGAGGCACGTCGAGGCAGTGGAGTAGCGTAGGCTTCTGTCGCCCGAGGCGGACTAGATGTGTTTGCCGCCCTAAAGAGCCGGGCGAGAGGTTATCCGGGCGCTTCGGACGAAAAAATGTCGCGTTCCATTTTTCCGGCGACACTCTTTTTATAGCGCCCAAGTGTATGTCCATAGCACCGCCCTAGAGCCTCTCTCTGGGACGTGGCACGCCAGGCGCACCTCCTCGCCCTGGACACTGCTAAAAATTTAACATGATTGAAGGTTTTATTTCACGAATTTTGCCGTCCTCTTGAAAGTGCCGCTCGGGGCGGCCCGCTCCCCCAGTCTCAACTACGCTACGCCACTGAGTCAGAGCGGTAAGTCTCAAAGAGTTTTTTGACACCAATTCCAAAGTACTGAATGTGTGGTGCTATTGGTTGCTTATCTTGATGTATACATACAAATTGTTAATACGCGTCAACCACACTCTCGGCTTTAGGTTTATAATATTAATGGTGTAAATGGAATGTACTTTATTGCGAAACAGAAGCGTCGGCGATTTTCTATTACAACTTGTAGTTTACGCACACGACGTTTTTTTAAACGTATTTAAACGCGGAGGAAATCCAATGCAGTAGGAGAATTTTACAATTGTCCGCAAGATGTCTGCAAGTAAGACGCGTGGAAAACGCTTGTATAAAAAACATGGTGTGCACAGACCCTTACGATTTATAGTTGCAGTATGAACGAATGAAGGAGCGGCGACATCTAGGTATTCGTAAATCATAGTGAAGTAAAGCTCAAGTCGATGTTTTGGATGGATGTTTTATAAAATTAGATAGGCATATTTAGATTAGCACAGAACAATGCAAGTTCTTCGAATGTTATATACCTACGGCGACTCGCGAGCGGCGGAATGCTTGTAGATCATTCATTAAATATACAAGTGCAATGATTATTGTGTTCATTAATAAATTCAGAATAAGGTATGTACTACAGACCACAATATAAAATTAAAGTATGTATACCAAATTAATTTTTAACACTCATAGAATACACGAAGCTTGTTAATTTTAATTTTTATATTTTTTAAGTTTTTACTTATTCTGAAAGATATGAAATTTATAGTTTTATTGATTAAAGGTCGTAGCACTCATATAAACTCGGAAATGGATCGACCCAGTATTAACTCAAACTGTGCAGTTTTTTTTTTAAACTCCCTACTGCAAGGCACACTAATCGTAATAGTAATCGCCTCGTCTCGGGACAATCTCACGAACGCGGTGCGGCGCGTGGTCAACTTGCAGTTCCCGCGCTTGCGGCCCGTCCCCGCGATGACGCGTCACCTCTCTGATGCCAGCCATGTCAACCAGCGGTCGGTGAGCCGTAGCCGAGTGACGTATCAGAGCTGATGATCCGCTTTGGCGAAAGGCGATCCCTTTCCGAGTTGATATGTGTGCTATATGATATAACCTTATTTTTAGAGAAATTCAACCCATACCTGCTGCACGCTAGACTCGTCCGACTTTGTGGCTTTAGAATTGTTGTATATTGGTGCATATACCAAGCGAGGATTGTGATGTAAACAAGTACGGTATTCATTATCCATAATATGACAAGTCTACCGTCTGGAGTCGTAATTATGAGCCCTGTCGGTTCTGGATTTGACAAACAGTAGCGTGAAGTTTTCAGAATTGCGATTATTTTAGCCACCAACAGCACCAAAAGGAACCCGCATCAGTCCAGCGCAGTGACGATTCTAGGCGCATCAAGCACTTCGACATGTTTTGTTTCTTACCTATTTATTAAGAAAATTCTCGAATTATGCTCTAATGTAATATACCCGTCTCTCGAACAATATATTATAGTGTGAATTTGAAAGCGTTTGACCGAATTTTGTAGGTGATATGTGTAAATTATGAGATGTGTCGGCGTGACGTCACGGCTCTTTTGGACGATGCTGTTACCATAAAACAGCAGCGACAATCATAATTTTTAAAAATTTTGTAGCTATTTATAGTAACAATTTGTGGTAGCTGAGTGACCTGAGGGTCCATTCTCAAATATTTATTGTTTCCATTTAAGAAAATGTCTTCTTTGATGGAAATCATTAACAAGAGAAAAAGGTTATTTATGTTGAGTACAGGCGTACACGCAGCATCGTCTAAACAAGCCGTTAGTGCAGCCCGAGTATATTATTAACGAATTTGTACGTTTGTTTACTCGTAGAGCCGCTCTTGAATCATACTTCATACTGCATAACGCAAGCGCTGGGCTTCGATATGCGGAACTCACACTGGACAAAACATCCTTTCCATTAGCGCTCGCTCCAGTAGTCAGAGGCGCGATTTGTAGTTAAACTGAAACTGCGGATGTGAGTCGTAGTGTTCCAGGAGCTTGTGTTGTGTACTTCATGCGTGATGATTCAGGGCGTCGGCTCACATTGTATGATTTTTATTGCGATATTGTTATTTTGCTAGAAATTATTTTGGGATTCAAATAAAATGCTAAGTTATTGACATTGATGTTTGATTTATTTGAAGATAAAATATTACATTTGGGTACGACATCATATCGTTATATAATATTATAACACGTCATAGTTAATGTAAAATTTGATATTTGCAGGCGTGGATCCAAGGGGTTAAAAAAAGTATTTTTTTTCACCCCCTCTGGCTGTGTAGTAGTTGGGTATGTAAACTTATGTAGTCCCAATAGTGATCAAAAATCCTCCGTTCCCTCTCACGCGAGACCCTGTCTCCGCGCCTGAATACTTAAAATACTTTGAAAGTATTATTAGGGTCAGTTCAAATATACGCAACATTCCCTAATATGAAGTAATAAAACATTAAATAGACCGAATGGAGTATTTGTAAAAAGTATTTTGATGTAAAGGAATGTGGTGAACCAACTAGCTGGACAGTAAGCGACTGCCGCTCAAACTGAATGAAGGAATTACAAGGTAAGGTAGAAATATAATTAGCGGCAACCGTAGCGGGAATACGCGGATATTTAAACAGACCCCACTCTAACCAGCGAGTGGAGATCAGCAATCGGACTATTTTAACACATAAATCTAAAACTACGACATTGAATACGACAAATTTCATAGCTCGTTACACACTTACCTATAGCGTAGACATGAGGAACCGATGCAAAGTAAATTGCGCTGTCTAAAGCTACGCCGAAGTTATAGGCGTTTTGACATCCGAATACGGACCATAGAGAGGTTCCCTAAATTATAATATAAAGAGGGACGTATAGCTGAGAAATCTCATTACTGTCAATACATTTACATCTCAATCAGACGAAGATGTTAAAAGACTCAAAAACTGCTGTAAACACATACATACATGAGTATATCCGAATGGTTACCGGAGTAACTATCAGTGACGAAGGGTGGGTAACCAGATTCCTGCCGGCTTTCCTTTCGTAAATTATGTAAAATATAATTATCATTGGAACAATTTGCATTTATTCATATTAGTAGTATATGTTGTGCCGGTTTCCCTTTTGGATTATGTCACCCTTCGCCACTGGTAAATAAATGCATTGCTGTATATGAAAGTCTTTTGTATCAAGACTTTTTAGCCTTTACTATGCTTGTTTTCGCCTAACAGTTTTCTTTCTATAACCATTCACACCACCGTGTAAACGGCGCCTTACAGCCTATGCACGTGTGTCTTATACGAGTCTTAGATAATGATTAGTGACGCGTTTTGAGCGCTTGTTTTTATGTATAAGAGCGTCACCCCTCGAGGTGTACTTGTATACTTGAGCTCTGTAAGAACCGCGCCAAGTACTCGTATAAAATACGTTTGCGAAGGATCTTCCTATTATTCTATAATTATACACCATAGTCCTTAAAAAAGGTAAAACGTGCCAACACTTGAAAAATATTTTCATTGTCTTTTAGGATTAAAAGATGGTTTGAGGATTTATTTATCTTAAAAAAAACTCATGTTTACAAGATACGTTGAACCTCGTATACGTCAGGCGACTATAGTTGCGCAACATGTGGCGCTAACATTGCAACAACGTCACAACGCGCAACATTGCTAAGTAAATGACTAGTAACATGACGTGGTATAGATATTCCAGAACTGCAACAGTACAAAGTATTATGCAGAGTTGCGAAACATGTTGCGCGTCAAATGTCGCCCAGTGAGTAAGATCTTTGATATTCATTAGACGAGAGCAGATTTTGTGGCGAAAAACCACTACAATAAAAGTATCTACCAATACATTTAAATGCGCGAACACTACGGGACACAGGGCCGTACTCACGTGTGGACTCGCCGGCCGTAGATCCATGGGACCCATCGATTACTCACAATAGATGCTGCGTGACTTCTCTTTATTGCATTTAGTGGAACGTAAGCAAAGGTCAATTTGAAATTACAAAATACATTAGTCCTTTTTACTTTAAAAGCCGAGTCCTTGTTCAGTGAAAGCAGAATAAGATTTTTTTTTTAATTCAGCACCTATTTGGAGGTATAATACATCGATAGGATTGTATAATTAAAAATACTTAATATACAATTTAAAATCAACCATTAAATAACTAGTAACTTAATAATAACAAATCAATACTTATTAGTTATGATTTAAAACTTCCCCCACAGTCAACTAAAAGAAACAGAACACAGCTAAGTGCACAGATTCACTGTTAAATAAAACCATTATTGTTACCCTATAAGAGACCCTATAAAAGATTATCCTAATAAATAAAAATAAGATGCCTAGAGATTGATTTGTAAAATAAAACCTAATTTATGCGGCTAGAGGTCCACAATTGCTAAACACGGCCCTGTTAAGACACTTGGGATGGGGGTTCGACATGCGTAGTAAACGAACAGCGAGGTATCGTACGTTCAGTACGGTTTGTGCCTGTTGACGTGCAGCTTGTTGAGCGAGGTGGACAGCGGCTTGGACGCGGCGCCGTCCTCCTCGTCGGCGCATGCGCTCCACACGCTGATCAGTCCCGACTCGCCTGTCGTCACCAACAAGTCCCGCTGGGAGCAAACATGATGCTTATAATGCATACTTGTTGAAATATAAATATAAACTGTTGCTTGAAATTATTAATTTAATCAATATATAGAATGTATGTCATAATGGCAGGTATAGCTGTACTGCAACTTTAAATATGACACCATAAATCCCACCTGTGTACCGTAACAAAAAAATATTAGGATTAGTTAGCAAGTCAGTACTAGCTCACTAAAATGTATTTTGTATTCAGTACTCCATTATTACAATTTCAAGAATATCTGTTAATATTTCTCTAGCAAAACAGGACTTCTAGAAATAAATATTAATAAATAGTAGTAAACATGTATAATACTCACATCCTTGTCGTACCAGCAGCAGCGCACGATTTGTTTGTTCTCAGTGAAGTTCGTCGTGGGCAGGAGTCTCCTGTCGTCCAGAGTGACCGACCTCAGTACGTCACTGCAACAATATTATGTAAAATATATCGTTTCGGATATTTATAACAAAAGCTTTTTTTATTCTTAAGGGATGGAAACTATCTCTTTATGGTAAGTAAGCATTTTTTATATGGACAAGGCAATGTGATATCCCTGCACCTGATGGTTAGCGCAGTGGGGTCCTGATAGAGTGTGTTCTCACGAGAAATTTACCCTTTGCCATTTTATTTACATTATTATTATATTCGCTCATATATAATACAAACGCCATATTGGACTATTATGGCGACGCTTTCATTTTCTATGACAAGTGTAAGATCACTCACCCGTTGCCTCCGTGCGAGCCAGCCAGCAGCACTATGGTGTCGTCTATTGAGTTGAATGCATCCACCAGGTAGCAGTCATCTGCTTTACCCTCTAAAAAGGAAAATGAAACTTTATAGAATCTTTTTACAAGACTTACTATATATAGTTTTACTGTAGACATATTTTCTGCAACTTAAATGGGTGATGACTGGTATGGGTGGTATCACTCTCATACATGTAAGCTGTTAGTGCTGCGCTTGATCTCTGTTTGGTAAAATTGGATTGCTGACTCACTGGAGTATAACAGTGAAGGAAGAGAGAGTGCCCAAAAATCTCATACATTTTGTATAACAAGCAGTCAAGCTAGGTACATAACCATTGCTATTAATGAACTAAACTAACTTACCCGGATGCTCCTAGCGACTTTCTCTTTGGTGCATCCCGACAGCAGGTCGCCCTCCTCTGTGTCCCACACCTGCAGCTCATTGGACTGTGTGATGCAGGCAACCTGGGTGCTGTCTAGCCAGGTAATCTTCTCCACCGAGTTCTCCACGTTGAGCGAGTACGTCAGCGCATCATCCTCCGTCTGCTCCATAATGTCGAATACATTCATCAACCCATCCAGGGATCCTGTTGTTAGGATTTCCGTCTTCTCTTTGTGAAATTTTACCTGGTGAAGAATTTTGTAATTTGTAAAGTACATTTTAAGACTTTTTCCATTGTCGAGTCATGGATACTAGTAATTTTCTATATACATAATAATCTAAGCAGTAATAGTTAAATGATAATATGCTTTAAATAGTGATTTGTAAGAATCATTTTGAACAAATAAGCTATACAAATTAATAAAACAACTTATAAACACACCTGTGTAATGTCTTCAGTGTGCGAGTTCCAGTATCCTCCCAGAGGTTTGGGCAGCCTCTGGTCCCAGAACACTAGGTATGCATCATCCTGTATCACCTGGCTGCCGGCGCACAGCACCAGGCCATTGCATGATACATCCATGCATTCATACGGACGAATCAGTGTGTCCTCCTCATCTACACAAAATTATATTGATTCATTAAATTAAGATCATTAAAAAATTTTGATTAGCATACTATTGTTGCTTGATATAATTATGTATGTTTAGTTTTTCATGGATTATTGAAATCCACTCTACAAATAATTTTCACAGCTATAAAATTACCTGCTCTCATTCTATAGTTATATTAAGGCATGAAAGGTAATCCTAAGTAAAATCTCTGAGCAATAATTAGTAAACTTTTTAGTAGAACAATTATGTGTTGATTTGTGTAAAAAAATATAATTTAAACTACTTGCTATATGTATATACAGAAATAATATAATATGTATATATTTTTTTATGATTCCTCATCTTTACAGACATGTTAGATATCTAAATGTAACTAGTTTTCAGTTTTTACTAAAATTGTTATAAGAGCTACAAAACTCAGATCAAACAATGTTGAAAAATTTGCCAAAACTGTATATATTATGTTATATGTATAACTAATATTCAATATATTATTCGCTTAGATATTTTAAGTATCAATATAATTTTAAATAGCCATGAATAATAATCATTATGGTAGTAAACAGTTTACTCTGCATATAAACAGCTTCATAATATAATGTGATAATAAAAATAATATCTATGATATAAACATAAATTTAAATAAGAGAAGAGCACAGCTGAACAATGGCCTATACCCACCTTTATACTCCATAGCACAGGAGCCACCACTCCTTATGTCCCACAGTTTGAGCATACCATCATGTCCTGCAGAGTACACAAGATGCTCATCCTTGGGGCTACACACCACCTCTGTGAGGGTGTTCTTGTGTCCACTGAGGCGACACACGCGCTGCAGCGACGTGTTGCGCAGTTGGTACACTTCAAATGTGTTGTCTGACAGGCTTACTGCCATTTGCAATGACCTAGTATATCAATATTACTATTTTAATAACATTTTACCAACTTACTATCTATGTTTTAATACACGATTGCGAAGATTTGCTATGAACACAAGACAGGAGCGGCGCAAAAGAAATCGATATTATAATCGGCTATAATAAAATATGTATAGCACATGTATGACGATGCACTTTTGCAGCATAGTTTTATAATTGCATTTACAAAATTGTCAAAAGACAATTTCATACTCACTTTGTGCAGTGTAATTTATTTATATATGATTTGTTCAGCGACACCGCTGTTTCCGTCAATAACTTGTATTTTTTGCTGAAGTGTTTTTGTAGAACTTCAGGTTCTACGATGTCTCTATCTACTTCTTCATTATCAATGATGTCACCCATTGTGTACTAATGTATTTGCACACAATATCTATTGAATTGTATTAAGATGTGGTTTTAATTGTAAACAGAAAATTTTACATGTGCAATCAATGCACCAATTTTGATGTTTCTCGATTTCTCGTTATCTATTTGACGCATGTCAAAGATGGGCGATAAAATTTGCGTTTGGATACGCGTCGGTCAAATTTACATATTATTGGTTCATTTTACGGTTTTGTATGCAACATTTTTTACTAATTCAATTTTTATTATTTTGTGCATGTGAACTTATTTACATGTGAACTTATTTATGGATATGGATTATTAAAATAACACTAGTTTCTCAAAAAAAAAAAAATTCGTTTGTATTATATTTATCTTATAATAATAAATGTATTAGTAATATAGAATATTATAATAGTTATAAACGAATAAGGAAATATATTTTTAAATGTAATTTACAATCACGTCTTATTTATATGATGATCTCTTAAAGCCTTTGTGCCGGGGCCCACACGTTCTATATCCCCTGCGGCTAGTCTAGCTGCCAGGGTTTTAAAGGTATGGGACTAATGCTTTTCAAATCTGAAGTAGTATCCGAAAACGCCCAACGAATGTAGCGCTCCATCTGTATGTGATCTGTAAATACAAGTTTGTTTATTAAACACATTTGTTTCGTATGTTTATAAGAATAAGTAGAATTGGGTGAGTAAAAAAATGAAAATTAGGACACATCAGTAATTTTTCGTACATTTTCGTACCTACTTGTTATTCGAATTCCAGAGTAATATAATGTGTAGGTAGATACCTATAGCCGGGTCCAGTATAGCGAAGGCCCGTTTAAGAGCTTCAACAGTGACTGGCTTGTTGGCGGCGCTCCGACCGCCGAGCGCAGCGAGCAGCTCGCGCAAGTATTTGTCCTGTGCTAGTTGCCGCTGCCGGTACAGCTCGCGCGCCAGTTCCACGCGGTCGAAACCTTCTTCATTCTATATCAAGTACGAATTTTAAATAGGACAGCGCATCTTACTTCCCACTAATATAACGTATAAATGCGCACGTTTATGAAAATGTACCAGACATTTATATGTTAGAAGTAAAACTAAACTTGGAAACGCTGAATCGATTTGGATGAAATTTGGCATACTGATAAACCATTTCCTAGAATAACATCATTAATTTAAGCTATTTTTGTCCCGGTAATTTGCTCCGGTAGTAAGTATTAAGGATTTTTAAATAGATTGCGTCAGCGTCATAAAGACCGTTCAGTGATTCAAATTCAATACACAAGCAACACCCGACTCTGAGTTATACTTTCTTAATCCTGCTTACTTCATGAAACAGTTTGTCCAAGATGATTGTGTTGCTGTTGATCTTCATTTTAAGTTGTTTTTACGACGTCCATTAAGTTCTTGATGTCCACTTCACTCTTTAGCGGAAATGATGATTTCGCAACCTTCTCAAATTCTTCTATAGTTATAGACTGTAAAATATGAAAGTGAAAGTTGGTTCAAACATCATTTTTACAAAATAATACTTGAAGGAAAAATGACAGTGCCCACATATATTTTATTCGTAACGTTGATGATACAATAATTTTAAGTATGTACAGAGATCGACCCATGGTGATGCACCGGAGTCTCAGAAGTTAGACTTTAATATAAGTAACAATTTAATATAGCTGATATAAAACTAAACATTTCGTAGACAGTTTTTTAACACATGTTGAACTGGATAAGGATTTCTTGTATTGTTAGAAAACTTTGGAGAAAAATGAATTGACCTCTCGTCCATCAGCGTGGTTGTAGGCGTGGTCCCTGAGCGTGCGCCAGTGCCGGCGCAGGCCCCAGTACACCGGCTCGGCCAGCTGCGAGTGCAGCACCGCCCAGAACAGCCGCACGGACGGCTCGTCCAGCTGCTGCTCCGCGCCTGCGCACACGTTGTACGCCCACTCGAAACGCACCGACGGCTGCTGGTACCTGCCCCATATCACTATTTGTATTATGCAACCTGTTAATGAGATAAGACACCGATTCTCCAAAGAATTTAGTTGAATATATCGAACCTATCCTCAAAGTATTTCGTGACGTAGTCTTGCATGGACATATCCATATGGTCCTCCTTGCCGAGCCAAATGTCGTTGATGATGACGCTGATCTCTCGCCGTGACAGCCGCAAATTCCTGATCTTGCCTTCGTAGCGGAGGTAGGGTGGTATCGCAGGATCTGTGCCCTGGGAATGATGAGGTTTCTGATTACTTCAGTAGCGTAGTTGTATTGCGTACGCGATACGACTTCTGCACTAAGATTTCGGGTTTTTCTCTTTCCTGCCAGCCCGACCTGGCGTCTTTGTTAACTTTATAGTCTTTCATTTATTTTATGTTCAATATAAAATGTATTCAATTATATAGGCGACTTTATTTCAGTAATAATTAAATATTCTCATGTACCTTGACTTATCATAAGTGCAATTATGTTAGCCTACGTGATGAATAAAGCTTTTATTTATTTATCTGTCGTCTATTATCAATAGCTCCGTCGCAGCTCGGAATCAACAATTTGACAGTTTTATACCACCGGGTGTCGGAAAGCACGTAAAGCCTTTGGTCCTGGGCCTGGTCTCTCTCCGGTCACGTTGGATAAAAAACAATCTCACCAGACTATGAATGTGAAGGATAGGAGTGCACCAGAGTATTGCGCACACACTCGTGCACTATTATATCTCCAGCGTACTTGAATGATCTTCGTTGAGATTAGCCGTCGTGGGCGAAATTCGGCTGGAGAGATTTTATGACTTTTCAGAAGGCGTGGAACGACGATTTGACTGATTTTTTTTAGTTTGTATGTGGTCCTGATTAGTTTTAAAGACTGAGTTATACATTCTTACAAGGCCATCAAAGTATTCGAGGTGCTCGCTCTCCGCTGCGGGACCCAGTTCCTTCAGGAGAACTCGAAGGGTGTCCCGGGAGGATAGACCACTCGCTAATTGCCACCATCTGATGATAAATATATTAGAAAAAAACATATCCTTTTATACTTACTAAATAGATGAAGTATCAGAATGCTTACCTGTCTCTTCCCCCACCGATAAAATCTGCGCACAGGTCCCACTGCGGTCGAGGAGTGCCCGCCCTTTCCAGCTCGCTGCAACGCTCTTTTACTTCCATTAACTCTTCTTCTACATTTTTCATTGAGCCTAAGGATTAAATCATATGACCAGTTCCTTCAATTGTCGGTAAAGGCAACAATCATTTATATTTTATAGAGTTTAAATAAGAAATGATAAAGAACTGCATGAATACTAATTGCTACCTCTCAGCTTATTGTATGACTCCTGGAGTGCGTGAAATTCTTTCTGTAATGCATCCAGCTGCTTAGTGATGTCGCAGTGTTTAGCTTCGAGAGTGTCGTATTCTCGTCGCGGAACTGTCACGGAATACTCTTCCGTCTTTTTCTTTAGTTCGGATTGAGTTTTGGACAGCTGCTCCCTGAAATATAATATTTTGAGACATTATTATTTCACAAATATTTTTAAAATATCTAACTGTTCTTCAGCATGCACACGGAAGGTATAAGCAGTTAAGATTCTATAGATATCAAAACAAACTATGCAAATGCACCAGTTATTTCTGTATACGCACCTAGATAATGTATGTGTATAGTAAATAGTTTTATTATTTTACCTGCATCTATCCAGCGCGATTCTGAGTACAACAGGATCTCCGTAAGTGTCGCCCACGGGAAACGCGCCTCCATCCAATTTTTGAGTTTCAACTGTAGTTCTAAGTTCTCAAAGTAGAGTGTGTAGCGCGCGTCGCGTTCTCTCATCAACGTTAAATAGTCAGAAAACTTCTCGTCATTTAACTGAATTGCAATAGAGATTTATAGAAAATATGCTATGAAATAATAATAATTCGGAAAGCATCTCGGACAGAGTCAAATTTATAAAAAGGTTGATTTCAGTACTGCACTTGGATATTATTTAATGTGACTTAAATGAATAACCCCATACCATTATAAGTACTTATAAAGAATTGCAGTGATAGAACAACGTATTTATAAATATGTGATCAAAACAGAGATACAATGGTATGTTAGTTACAAAAAGTGGTAACCATCGCCATACACAAATAAAACAAACACAAACATTTTCAAACTTTATAATTCAGTCATAACATGTATTATATAGGTACATAAAATAGCACAGCAATCACTTTTAATTGCCAATAAATAAATGAAAAAACAATTAAGTATTGAAATAAAAACTAAAAACTATTTAAACGGATTTTATCGCGGTTTTTTATATATTATTATTTTCTCCCGACGTTTCGAAGACTTTGCAGCCTTCATGGTCACGGGGGGACTGAGGTGTTGTTCATCCGTAAAGTCAAAGTTACAATATCTACCTACATTTTTCAAATATAAGTACAACTTTTTTTTTTTTTTTGGTTCGATTCAAATATACAACTTTTTAAAATTTTTATCTGTTGACGGTCCGATCTACGCAGAATGAGCTCACAGTGTCTTGAGGTCTGGCAGCCGGTCTTTTGGGATCTGATTTAATTAAATGTAGAACAGGATCCCAGGCTTGTGCAAGCTTCCAACCATCTTCCCTATTGAAATTTGGGTGTTTTTTATTTCAATAGCCTCGCGAATCATCCTAGGCAGGAATCGGTATTCTTTGGCAAGGATTTGTGGCTTGTCTAATCGCAAATAATGATTGGAGCCTCCTTCAGAATGTTCAGCGACTGCAGACTTTGATCCTGTTCTACATTTAATTAAATCGGATCCCAAAAGACCAGCTGCCAGACCTCAAGACACTGTGAGCTCATTCTGCGTAGATCGGACCGTCAACAGATAAAAATTTTAAAAAGTTGTATATTTGAAAAATGTAGGTAGATATTGTAACTTTGACTTTACGGATGAACAACACCTCAGTCCCCCATGACCATGAAGGCTGCAAAGTCTTCGAAACGTCGGGAGAAAATAATAATATATAAAAAACCGCGATAAAATCCGTTTAAATAGTTTTTAGTTTTTATTTCAATGTCTAACATTCGCGTAAACATAAGAAATCATTAAACAATTAAGTATTTGTTTTGTAAACATACAAATAGATAAAATATATAACAGAGAAGCATTTATAGGTACAGTCAGCAACAGAAGTCGTTGAACATAATTTGTTTCCAATATTTCCTAATCATTATCATTTACCATAAGTTGCTGATTAATTTAAAAACAAAACAACTTGTCATAATTGAACTACAAAAGTAGCTGAACGCTGTCAAACCATTAACTGCTAAACATTACTAGCGACAATTTTTATGATCTGTAATATTTTTTACTATCAAAACATTGTCGAATAAATACAACAGTCCAGGATGTTAATTAAATTGTTATTTTATAACATATTAGCTTTGGCTCGCTACTCTGCCCGCGTGAAAAAGTTTTTCAAAGATGAAAGTCGTGCTTTATATTTACTCTGGATAGAGTAATGTAGCTTCCTATTAGTGAAATATTTTCAAAATCAGTTAAGTAGTTCCTGAGTTTAGCGCATTCAAAGAAACAAAGCCTTTAGGTTTATATAATAGTATATATTAAAGTTAATAACCAGAATTATAATTTTTAAGTATGAACAAAACATCATAATATATTAGAAAGTAATATTACAACATTAATAGGAATAGGTTAATTACATTTTAAACATCCTATTTTATAGAGCACTGGCCGGCTTAAAAACAAATGTGTAAATTCAAAATTATTCTGACAGGAGATTCTCCTCGTAGGTTTCAACGTAAACGTCAGTTTATTTTTCATATTTTTAAGGGTGTACGAGCTTTTGCCCGCGGCTCCACCCGCGATATAAAAGTTTTTCGGGCTAAAGTTTTCCCTTATAAAAGTCACGCTATATATTTTCCCGGGAGCCTATGTTCTTCCCAGGATCTCAAACTGTCCCCATACCAAATTTCATCTTAATACGTTGGGTAGTTTTGAGTTTGACACGTTCAGGCAGACAGATGCAGCGGGGGACTTTTGTTTTATTATATATTTTTTAGAACTTTTTAAGAGGAACAATCCCGTCATACATCATTGTTGCATAACTTTAACCGTTTAAGCAGCGCACGCAACAGAAGCTCTCAAAACTAATAAATTTTGCCCGTTTTTGCAACATGTTTCATTACTGCTCCGCTCCTATTGGTCATAGCGTAATGATATATAGCCTATAGCACTCCACTAACAAAGGGTTATCCAACATAAAAATATTTTTTCAGTCTGAACCGGTAGTTCCTGAGATTAGCGCGGTCAAACAAACAAACAAACTTTTCAGCTTTATATAATAGTATAGAAGTATAGATTCAATAATGAGATTCATCAACTAATGCATTGTCAAGTTACAAAATGTTTAGCGACTTTTGTAACATTGAAATGATAACTTTAATCTGTACTCGTCTTTGGTAAGTGATTTGTGGTCCGTTTCAATGTTCAGGTGTTTTGTAAATTAGTATTTGTTCATCGACTTTTGTTGCTGATCGTACTAACCATATATTATAAAAAATAGGAATAAGATTTTCTTGTGCAATCAAAACTTTATAAGAATGCTAAATATGTTTGAAGAAGGCAAGACAAAACTGAAGGCAAGATGTAATACTCACATCAATACAAAATATAATACACAATACAAAAATATGGGAAGAGCAGTATATTATGTTTTTTACCTATAATACTTACCTTATGTTTTATGAAACCAATATCAGACTTATTTTAAATTTCTAATACAAAATGCACCAAATTTACCTTTCCCATATCCTTCTTCAATTTTGTTATATCTAATGTTATTTTTAAATTCTGCTCTTTGAGTTCCTCATTTTGTTTTAACAATGTTTTAATTTTTCATCTCTCTGTTCCTTTCTTATAGTTATGCCAAACACTTTCTGTAATTTCAGCGAGAAATAATTAAATTTTATATTTTTCTATCTTTGAAGAGTATGATTTTGATTTTCATCTACAAAATATAATATTTATTATAATAAATCACCGACAGTAATACAATTCACATAAAATAAAACAAACAGTCATGTTATTGTTTATGTGGAATATTTATAATTGATAATTCTTCAGCCAGATTAATATTTATATAAAACAATATTATGTTTATTGCATAATTGTATCGTAAGTTTCAATGATTTTGCATCACACTAATCAGAAATGGCATAGCGATAAGAAGAGAATGTTATCTTTATGTGACCTTTCCATATAATGCAATACATAATACCATGTCATAGAATATAGTATATTATTGATTTATTATATGTAACCCAGGAAAATATTCTTTTAAAGTTTTTTCTTCTCTATTATTTGAGATTTTGTCTCTCCAACCAAGTGTCAACTTGTGTGCGAATCTTAGCAATATCAGATGCATAAGTCCTGCAGCAGCCTCCAATGTACCTCACTCCCATATCTAGCCACAGTTCCACAAACCTGTCCATGGGCACACACTGGTCTTTGTGTACCCAACCAAGCTCAGGATTGTACTTCTCCCCAGAGTTTGGATATGTGATCAATGGTATTGGAGATTCTTTCCTGTCATCATTTATGCCATTAAATAGTTCTGCCACTATTAATGGTGAGCAACAGTTCACCCCTATACCCAATAGTTGCTTTGGGTTTGAGTCCCAGCATTGTTTAGCCACCTGTTGAAAGTTTTCTCCATTAGCCAGAGAGGTCCCATCTTTACAGCTGAAAGACAACCAGGCTTTCATGTCAGGGTATTGTTTTAGCATTTCCACCAATACTTGTGCTTCTTTTTCACATGGAATTGTTTCCAATGCAATGATATCAACACCTGCTTCTACAAGTGCCTTTATTCTTGGAGTATGCCATTCTCTCATGATTTCCTCTGGTGTTTTGTCAGCATAGTTGCCACTGTATTCCGAACCATCATTTAAGTGAGCTCCGAATGGTCCGACAGATCCGGCGATGAGGGGTGTACGAATTTTAGAGCCATTTTCAATACACTCTTCAAGGTACTTGTCCCTTGCTTTCTTGGCAAGACCCACAGCAGTCTTGATGAGTTCAAATCCCCTTTCGGGTGTTAGACCAAGGTGTTTCACGAATCCCCAACAGATGCCTGGTACGTGTTGGTCTCAACAATGTCGGAGCCGGCACGCATAAAGTCAAGATGAGTGTTGACGACCGCTTCGGGATGTGTTTGCAGGAATTTGGCGCTCCATAATGGGTCGCCGTCAGCAGTCGTCCCCACGTGAACCGACAGTTGCGATGATAAACCACCGTCTAGAACTGCCACAGGAGGCAATTTGCCGTGTCTTAATTCACTCATAACTTAAGAACGCTTTCAATCCTATACTATAAACTGTAAATTTTCAGTACGTATGTACGTCGCACACGATTAATGTTGGTTACTGCACAGTGCCGATAGAGGTGCGCCGCGAGCCGCGAGCTGTTCCTAAATAAACGAAGAAAAACAATTCATAAGTGGATAGTGATAATAAATGTCAACCGTCAACTCTGCAAGTGATATTCTGTCAGTACTCAGTGTCAAAATTACAAATATAAGTACGTTTACGAAGTTTGTCGAAAAATAAGGGATAAACAAGAAGGACATATGATAAACCGTATAAAACCCGAACACAAATAAAAATTAAAGATAACTTTGAGAATTACTGGTTTTAAAACTACAGAAGGTAATTTAGAACCAAAGAATATATTATGTTTTGTTAATTCATAATTATTTACTTTAGGATTTTATTATCTTAAATTAAGAATCTTACGGAGAAAGAAAATTATGTTATAAAAAAGATTCCGAATAACGTACATCTTGTATGATGAACTGCGATATACGTTCATCTCGAATTTCTAAAGCCTTTTCATAGGCTTTTTTGATGTCCGTAAGTATCTTTTTGTATGTAATGGTATTCTCTATCAATTTTTTAAATGCATCCTGATATACCTGTAACAAACCAAAAAATGCGAACTTACATTTTCGTATCATTATGATAAAATAAAGAGACTTCACAAAGAAATGTAAAAGTTAGACGGGCCGTAGCCAATACGTTCTATAAAAGTATAATCTAGCGCGGTTTGTTCCAAAATATTTCTTTCTATTATAAGTATATCTCATAATTAGGGTCACAGCCTGTGCTATGGTTGCGAGACATCATCGAATAATGTATGTCCTATTTTAAATGTAGGTATATAATTATAAACTCACTTCAAGTATTGAATCACAGTGCAATTGTTGAGTTTCGAGTAATTCACTATCATGGACTTTTATGAGGTTTAATTTTAGTACCACTGTATTTTCGATTTCTTTTAAATATCTTGGAACACTGTAATTAGACATATTCATAAGAAACAGGAATTTACACTTTATTTATATGTTCATTTATTTGCTTATTTCCTTCAAGTTCTTATCATTGATTGTTTTGTTGCGGTAGTGATTATCTATTTGAATTACTGAAAATATCAATAAAATCATCCATTTCAAAACCATCACGAATCCGGTTTTTTACTATGTATTATAATAAAAATTAGCAAAATAAATAAGAAGCTTGAAATATCCTACCGATTTGAAGTATGTACTTCAAGCTACTTGTTCTAAGCCTACTGTCTCGTAAATTATAAAAAAATAATATAATTTTCTCCGTTCGGATATACGTACAAAACATACATCGTATCATAGAATATTGTTATTTTTTTATTTTAGAGCAGTTGCTATTATTTATTATTTCGATTATATACGGTTTTCTCTATGGTGTTGTAAAACGATTGTGTTGCCACCTATTTATGAATCCAAATAATACGTGACGTCATTAAGATGACATGAAATTACGGAAATCAGAAATGGCTGCGATAGGTAGTGGACGGGGAGCGATGGATTCCCAAAATCAAGTGCAAAGTGATACTGTGGATCGTTTAAAATTGCTTTATCCAAATGTGAATGAAGAAGAGACACCCTTGCCGCGTTCGTGGAGCACCAAGGACAAGTTCAGCTACATCGGTCTATCGCAAAATAATCTACGAGTCCATTACAAAGGTGAGAACTTTCAAGGTTTGTTTATGGATTAACAATTGGCGAAACTCTTGGCCAGCCTGATGGCGACCTCGGGCCACAATTTGGCGAGGATTTTGCGTGATATTGGAATTCGTAGAAGGGTTTTGACGTGTCGTAACTGCACGTACAGTGGTGGCAGCGTCTGCGTTATTCAAACAAAGAAATCAGCTGATCGCCCATTCTGTTTGTAACAACACGCGAACGTGTATGAGTGCTTATATCGCGTCCACAACTGGCCTACGACGATGCCTAAACGCTATTTGCGTCGATTCCGAACATTTTAGTGTAATAAATCGGTATGTTATCACACAAGGTCTCCTCCTATAAAATGGCAGACGAAAGAATGTGGCATTTCTTTCTCGTTATAATTGTCTTTATATTACTTTATATTCATTGACAATTTATTTTGCGTTCATTTAGAACATAAATACATTACACCTAGTGATAAAGTAGTAATGGAATTGTCAACAAAATAAACTTTTATCTCTCAAACATTTTTCCAAGTGTGGTTTATCTGCAGTATAAACTAATGGTCTGTATCTACTGCCCCATACTTGTACAATACAATACTTTAACACTACATACTGAATGAAACACTTCTAAGTGAATCAGGGTACAATCACAACTGTTAGTAGTTGGAAATGAATTGTATTGTTATAGAAAATTATATTTTCGTAAATGTTGAGTTTTTCTAGTCAAAATATGATAATTTCTTTCTAAACAAGTATTTAAACGGTGGCTGTAATGTATGAAGGCCATTTGCTTTAATTACTCGATGCAAAGATATTTGTTTTGCATGTTTTACTTATACATTTATATTTCAAATATAATTGTATAAGTATTTGCAACTATGTAATTTATTAAATCTAAAAGTTAAAGATCTCTTTACAAAAATCAAGATATTATTCATGTCTTTTACCTATTCCGTGTTACACCTATCTTAATGAATATTATATCAAGTTATACATTTTTACATACCACTATAATATTGTTTTGTTCATAAAAGAAATAATAATACACACTACACAAACATTTTTTTTAAAGAGAAAGTCATAAATCTGCAATAAACACTGCTCCTTACACATTTTGTTGTTATTTCTACTAACATAATATTGTGCATAATTAATTTCCCTATCGTAAAACTATCTCCATTAATGAATTATACTCTGTCAAATGATTAATTAGCTAATTATGTAGTTGGTATTTACATGAGCTTCACTATTCATTTAGTTTTGTGGCCAATGTACTAGTATTGTGATCATAGTAATTGGACATCATTATTCTCCTGAAACCAACATAAGATACAAGTCCCGCGATAATATGGTTATTCAGATATTAAAAAGCTTTTGTGGAGCTTTTCGGCAATCAGTTTTGAGTATAACACACTTGAGCTTGTTGGAAACATAGATCCACCTACAGCCATAACAGGCGAATGAGTACAAGTTTTGTCGGAGCGTTTTGATTGAGATTGTCTCCCTAAGCTATTGTCTCCTTTTCAAAGTTTGCAACAATTCTCAATTCCTCTGTCTTGTGGGTAAACATATATTATTATTACTTACAAACAGATGGCTTACTTGCTACCCCATCTTTATCAGTGCTTCATTCAATATTTAATGTTTTATATTTATCAACCAGTTTACCATTAGGCAGCTAATATAAGTTTATCCTACTAGAATATTATAAATGCTAATATTTGTAAAAATCTTTGGATGTTGTTAAAAATAAACACAAACTAGTGAGTGGATTTTTATGAATTATGACACATGGATAGACTAACGGATAACTAAGTGTAACGGGCATAGCCACCTTTGAGTAAATAATAAGTAAATACAAATTATGTTGTAACATAATAATTTACTTTTGCAAGGTAACACTTTCATAATTATTGTACACTTGCAAAAGCTCACTTTATTATATAGGTCCTTCATTAACATATATCTATAGGCTATCTTATCTAGGTAATTCATAGCTCTTAGATATATAAATTAAATAAAATCTCATTTTTGAACATATATTATTGGTATAGTACAAATGGGGTTATGTAAAAGAACTTGGTGTCACAGTGATTTTGGGACTTTTTCTGAAAAAGCTTTTCTATACTCGCTGAGCCACAAGCAACACTTAGTATAAGTAAACCATAAAGAATTAAAAAATATATATTATTAGATGTTGCAATTTTTTAACAATAAAGTCATGTAAAAGGCAATGCAATAATATTTGCATAGGTAATGAACGAACGAGCCTTTGTTTTCATATAGTGAATAGTTATGTCTGATAGATTTTGTAGATGTTTTTATTTACAGACAACTCTGTAAAGTGTTATAGATAACCTTAACTAACAAATTGTTCTTAATTAGATGTCAGTAGTAAGGAAATTACATTCTTAGTGGGTTATTACTTCTATGCTTAATTTTTCATTACTCATGTTCAAATGTAGACAAATATTTATCTTTATATAGTTGCATGATGTAAATTTGATAAATATGTATGTGACAATACAATGTTAATTGTTATTGTAATGATTTCCGGTCAGTGACCTGTTCTAAAGGACACATGTGAAAAATAAATAGTATAAAGTTCAGCTGATAATATAAATATTCAATACTTGACTACACACAAATTGGAATTTAATACGACCGAAATTTTAAAAGGCCTAAATATCCCCGATTAAAGGTGAAACAAAATGTATGAAAAATGGACCTTAAGCTATAACCTTAAATAACAGAGGTCAAAATATGAACATATCACTATTTGTCTCATGTGCCTGCATACTATAGGATTAGTGTCATAATGCCTAACAGCATCTTACTTCCATGACAATCCCCCTGCCACCTTATTTAGTAAATTAACTTGGAACTGAGATCAATATGAAAGACTATTTCTTAATAAATTTATTTGTCAGTTGGAAAATTCAGTATTTTTACTATTTTTTTTATTGTGTTGATGTTGAATTTAAGTGATTTTATCATAATATTGCATAAAAGTATAATTAATAAGTTCAGATTAATTCTTGTATTATACCTTTAAAATTTATTTCCTTGTATTATAATTTTTTCTCACTGAAAAGTACAAACAAAAATTTGTTTACTTATAATATTAAAAGTAAACTTTTATTTGTTAAATGGCCTGCATATTTTTGGAACACTTGTAATTTTTTATGTTACTACTAAGCGTTGTAACTGGCGAATAACAAACTCATAATGCAGTAACTCCAGACAAGATATAGTAACAAATATTTAAAATTCTCTTTACACATATATTTAGACATACTCTAATCTAATTAACAACTCATCCCCAATATGTGATAGTCGTGTAAGTTGCCGTTATCCGTACAATCAATTATGCCGGCTGATTCCGGGATTATCCGGAGGCTACCGGCAGTACCACCTGTGCTGTATCGACCCGGCGCGCCGCCCGCGTGCCCCGCAGTGTCAACCCTGCACCCTGCACCCGCCTCGGTAGTCGTTGAGGAGCCAGTCCCGGCGTCTAGACTCGCCTCCCGGGGGCAAGGACCCTGCCAACTGTCTAATACCACCGGCTTTTGTTGTCTGCACTAGTACGTAACGGAAAGGGTGTGTAGTTTGCGCTTATTGAGGAGGGTCGTACTTGTTGATTTTATTACTTCTCATGTTTCCTTTTATTCGGTTGTAGTTGATTGATACTTTTGTTTTAAAAAGAACATTTAATTTATGAACTACTTCATTTTGTAGCATCATTCAGACTTCTTTGTTTGTTGTATTTTATTATTCGCAAATCTTCTGTTCTTTTGCACTGCAACCAATTCACACATTGGGAGGTTTGTCGAAGCATTAACTCAAGAAATCTCCAATGCTTAAATGCTAAGGGTTAGATTTAATCTCGACAAGATTTCTTAGTTACTTACGATATCTTTTAATTCATATGACGTGTACTGAAGTTGCACTTGTGCCGTACAAAAAAAGGAAAATATCGATAATTCGGACCTTGTCAATATCGCGGGGCCCGTTTTAGGACATGCAGTTGAAAGTATAGCGTTGTGTACTATGAAGGCGTTAAGTTTACCTCGATGAACATATTTTAATAAAGCTTATCGCGTTATCAAAATAGGTTTATAGCCGATCTAATTTATTATATCGCTTATAACGTTGGTTTGTTATGCTTGTGTTATAATTATTTGTTTAATGGCAACTTGATAAGGCTGAAAATGCCCTGGGGTTTTGGCTTCGATTCCTTGGTTCAGCAATGAATTGTTTTAGTTTTTCGATCAAAAATGCTAGCTCTTTGGTACTGGAATTTGCACAAAATATGGTGCGCTACTTATTCGATTATTGGACGGATATCAGCGAACCGTGAGTGCACTTCTTCCGCCAGTGTTTGTGGAGAAATAAATTTCTATACAGTGATATAGTAAGTAATTGAATTCTACCTTGGGCAAGTATAAGGTCTTCGTGGTGCACGAAGGGATTACGTGATATCTTTATTGTAGGAAGCCCGTTTCCTCGAAACACTGTGGGTTTTCGCTGGTATGACGACCGAGGTCTGTAAATTGGATAAATCTCTAAATGGATTGAGTTAAAAATGCTATTATATTCGAAGATGGAGTAATTTAACGAGTACTGCTGAAAAAACGTAAATACTCAAGATTTTGTGTAAATGTTAACATATTAGTTGAATTGGGAACTGCCGATCTCTTCGCAGGAATCCGTCGCGTCACTACAAGTCGACGCCCTGGAGGCGGGCTTTGTACAGTGCATTCACCGACTAGGACCAGATATGTAAACAAATATCCAACTATTTCTTAAATAGTACCTGTTCAAGATTGTTCCACAGATCACATAAGAACATGGATATGGTATTAGATAAGATACACATCATTATTACATCAAATACAATTACAGCCATAATGGTTAAGCGCGTATTTGTATATTTTTCTGACATTGGTTGGTGAATTTCACTGTAATGCTAGTTATAGGGCTGTTCTATGCAAAACTTCCAGGATGCTACTTTTTTAATCCCAAGTTATGGTGTTGTTATGAGTAGGCCTAAAATTTCCAAACATAAGCCATCAGTTTCGGTTTTGTTAGAACATCGTCTTTGATATTCCGAAATCTCCCTTATGAAATGTTTTGTGGTATTTGATTTGTTGTAGATTTTGTTTCTAATGCTATTCTAATAATTGGCAAATTCTAGCAATAAATGCGCAGGAACTTCCAGATGCGTTTACATAAGTACAAGCTTCAAAATTTGTGCAAATTTTCTTGCATTCATAGCTCGAATCGCAATATGAATTACTGAGTACTGTAAAAGATAGTTTAATTGAAGAATGCGGAGGTCGCGAAGTCGCGTGGTTGCGACTCGTATCGATCGTCTGTAGCTGAATTGTTTTCCGCTAATGCATATTACCGCTGTAATAATACTTTACATTATTAAATGCCTGCCGTCCGTTGTCTTTGCGATCGAATACATTCCATATTTAGCTTCTTTATCTAGGACATGTCGGTTGACATTATTTACTGTTGTGTTTCGAAGCGTTGTCGCTGTCGATTTATTTCGAGTTAGACTGTGGTTGATCTGTATCACATTGCAGTGTTTGCGATTGGCCTGCACGAAGTTATTTATTGAATCAATTATTTAATTGGGCCTACGAAGTAAATAGATCAAAAGCGTACCGACTCACTCAGGCCATAAAATGTTACCATTGTTGCCACAGCGAAGCTGTGTTGTGTTGGCAAAAAGCTAGAAACATACAACATTTTTTGTTAAAAAAATAAGTGATGGTCCATTTATGACTAATATATGGTGATATGTATGAGATTTGGACTTTGTATTGACTCAATATGCTTTTTGATAACTGAAGGTACCCCATATTTTGGGTTATACTTTTTATAACAACTGCCTTATTCAGAAGTAACCAACATTTGACAAACATTTCGTCATTAGGCGGCAACAGTCATGGCGCTGTAACTATATTGTCATTGGATGACAAACTGACAACTCCAGTGTCTTTGAGGACATTTTGCAATACATTAACATAAACGGTCCCAAACAAAAACAACTTGGCAGATTTGAAAAACAAAATTATTGAATATATTTGATTCCGAAGGGTAATTGAAGGTGTCTCCTATCACATTGTCGAAGAGCGGCGCAGGCTGCCGCTAGTAGCGGGCCCGCCAAGGGCGTAGGGGTCGCTGGGCCCCGGGACCTAAATGCGACATTTCGCCGTAATACATCACAGAGAACGAAGGTCGAATGTCTCTTGTAGACGTAAATACATTTGTCGTGTTATCGGTTTTTTAGGGTTGGTGAAGTGTATTGTTATAAATAAAAAGGTTTTCTACATAATGTATCCGATATGAATTGTGAATTTGTACGTGGGTTTCAAGTACGAACTACTTTTGCTCCAACAACAGGATGTTATTTTGTCTGATCTCATAAAAATTTGTATCTTGGAGTTTCGAATTCGCTAATTCGTGTTTTACAGACGACTCCTCGTACACTGTGCCTTGGGTACGCTCATATATCAATGCCTTGTTATATTGCAATTATTTCCTACTGCACTAGCACTAACAAGTAATCCGTTAAGTGGGTAGACAGAGATAAACTGATAACGAAACCCGACAGCCGTTGAATCCATTGGGAGCGAGTGAAACTTTTAGATGGGACGGGTTAGATAGCTTGCCTAGTTTATCTGTTGTCGGTGCGCATGGAAACTTGCCGAGTAATGAATCAGAAAACTTGCGAGGGTCGCGTGTTGGCAACGGTTACTGACGTTACTTGATACATTGTGTATTATTTTCTCTTTTGAAATTTGTTTTCAATCTTACTTCATAAATATGTTTAAGTCGTAAAAATGGAGCAGTCATATACGGAATAGTTGTAGAGCGAAGCAGTATAGAGCGTTTGTTGTAAAACTGCAAAGGTTTTGCGTCAGCGGTGACGCGCGACAATTTCTATTCATGCATGTTGACGCTAGAACTCATTATGGCTTTATACTTCTCTGTCAAATGAGTAATCCTCATTTTCAGTCGACATCCAATCCCCTCTCCTCCGCCTCTCCCCGTTGAAGAGGAATAACAGAATGTTTGTCTTTTATAAACTATCCATTTGCACGTCCATATTCCTAAAAGTATGATTGAATATTGAATACGCGTTTTTGGACGATACAATAGTTTGAATATGAATTTGATGAAATAAAGAACAAAGGGTAAAATAAGTTAGAAAGTTGACGCGTTCCGATTTTCGGCAAAACAAATAGATTTTTATGTGCGCGTCTTGCACCTGACTAGCAAAACAAGGGTACTCGGAGCCAGTGCGTTTAGTGGCGCGGGGTGGCCGGGGCAATGACCCGTGGAACCTGTTGTCGAACTAGTCTCAGGTTCAGTGCCCGGCGACGCACCACGCTTTTTGTACGGCCCTGTAAAGTTCGCGTGGCACGTCATGTTTCGTATCAAAATAAATATTTTGTATGAACTATGAACACGTACGAGTATGATGATGAAACAAGCTTGTTCTGGTGGTAAGTCCCACGAATGTCTGAACACTGTCAACATCGCTCAGAATTCGAATAACAAAGTAATTCGTGACATCCGGATCCCCGAAAATGGCCCTGTAAATAGTTCCTGTGTGTACGAGTTGTTATGTCAGAATACAGAGGTGTTATGAGCAATATTTTGACCATGGCGTTTTTACTATCGCTTACACTTGCACCATAATGCTGGATAAAACACGACATCTTGTCTGTAATTAACATTTATTTTGTCCATTAGATTTTTAAGGGTTGTAGTTTATTGATTTTTAGCGGATTTTAATCATTCTTTCTGTGGTCTTATTTTTGTTTCGTAAATCAGTTTACATTTTTTTTCAACGCTCCATTTACGACAAACACTGGGCTAGTTATTAAGGCCGGGAGCGGTAACTCGAGGCGCGGTGGATTGGGGGCGCGCGCGGATTTGCTCGGATTCACCGCTCGACACGTCATCTGTCGGTGTGCGTGTGCGTATTGTACGTACGCGCAATTTAACCATTACACCAGCTGTCCGCATTCGTCACTTGAAACTTAAAACAGCGACGCTATCGTGAGAAACTCCAAGCAAAGCTATAGTATTGTATCAAGTTAATCTTTACTATCAACTTGAAGATAGCTATGAGCGAGGTTATTATTGTTCTTTGAGATTTAGTGAAAGGAGCAGTGAAGAGGTGACATAACTAAATAGCAATAAAAAATATTTCACACCGTAATGATTTGCCGTAACACTAGTAGGTATCATTCAGGATTACACGCAAGGGCATATTTCTACCTTCAGATAAACTAATGTTATACTAACGTAGATTATTGTTATTGAAGGTTAACATTATTAAATAATACCGGCCCGGAAAACCGACTAATGACATGATAATATTATATGCAGTTTAGTCGAAATACATACTTAACCACTGACGAGTGACTGCATATCTCGAGTCTCGACAGTCACCAGATTTATTACAGTCGGCGTCACAGTATCCAGTGGGATATATATGGCTTACGCCACGAAACGACTAATGATAGCTTTATTATCGTGTATCGTGTTCATTATGGAGTCAAAATATATCGTGTACACTCAAAACGCTGCTCCTAATAGCTCTCCAACAAACCACACAAAGGGTGAGTGTATGTGTCCAGTCCAGTTGATCGCACATGCACCGTCAGGAGACAATGTGCGATGCCCTATTTACCGCGCCCACCGTCTCATCATTTATTAATGAAGGGCCGTCGCCCTGCTATTAATACGTTCTTTGTTCCTGGTTAAATGCAATTGTAATGCCTTGGTAGCTTATTTAGTAAGGTAATATGAAGACGCTGAAATTGAAAGTTACTTTTGCCAGTATCCAGGCGTCAGCTTTAGAGTTATGATTCCCTCTGTTACACTTTATTTTGAAACTTAGTGACAAGCACGTAATCCCATCATGTTTATGGCAATTTAAATTAGAATACAAAATACCATTCCACACTAATTTTACGAAGATAAATGGCCGTGTTCCGATTTAAATTTGTCTTAGAAAATAAGGCCCAAGGGGTGTATTACTGACCCGCACAAAATCACGCTGAACGGATAGTTTTGCTATTGCGTTGATCAGAAAAATATTGCGAAAATACTACTTCAATACTTTTTCCTTTCAATATTACAAACTAACCTATGATGACGTATCCTTTTAACGTGCATCGATAACACAGACTCCACGAGGCGTAACGTTGGTTCTTTTTAACAATCATCTCATGTTTATACAAAGACCACCCTGGCGAATGCAGCTCATTCAAACTGATATTTTATGAGTACTTTTATCAAAGATATAAAGTAATATAGTCCTCAAAAGCAATAGGTGGTGTAGCCCGTGGCATCCCTTTGTTGCGCGGCTGATGTGCCATATTCACTGAGTTATGATTTCCCCTGGCCCGGGACGCGCTGGGTGCGGCTCGATGCATTGTCCCCACGCTTCCCGACCTCTTTGCATACCTTGTTCAGCTGTTCTACAATATAGATAATATATGGAATATAAAACTTTTTTAATCAAGTTTCTTGATCAAATCATCACCGTATTTGATTTATCTTCGCTTTCTTCTTGTTCATTTCTTTGATATTCCAATATTTGGCTTTTAGGTTGGAAAGGTAGCACAGTTACATATCCATTTTATGTGAATGTCGAAGAATTGTTCGATTTCCTATAAACTAAAGATTCTATGAGGTTTACTTTCGGAACATCATGAATGTCTATTGTAGCGCTTTGATAAACAATCTATAGTGTCCTCCATTGAGATATTTCCCTGGCAGTGCGGCGGTCGCTGTCGGCGCCTCCGGTGCATTGTTCTCGCCGCTTCCCTCTCTTTGCCCTCTTTTTCATGGAACCTAGACGATCGCCGCCACATCGGTATCGATTCTGGTTGTTATTCACGGTTGGCTTCATATTTTATGACGGCACAATATTATTATCAATAAGAAAGAACGTTACATACAGATCAATGCAAAACGAATCATATTAACAGAATTGTACCTATATATTCAATAGTCATTTAACGTTCTGGATATTTCTAAATATAGTTATTGATCGGGATTCTTTTACACCTTCACCCGCGTCATTTTACCCAACTGTACACACAAAGGAGATTGTATAATGATATCAGTACTATTACAGATCATTATAAAATTGCACATTTCATAATTCATTTATCTTAACCCAAAAATATATCATAAAACATACAAAGAATATAAAATGGGTTTACGAGGCGAGCGGTGCGGTGAACGACTTCTGAATATTACCATTGGAGCGGAAAATTGCAAGCAAATGCAATACCCTCGAGTGTTATTAAAAACACGTAAACAATCGCGCACATCCTGACTTCACGTTTTAATGAACGCGCCGATAGCTCCGACTCTTAAATGAAACGGAATACCGAATAAGCATAATTGGTACTTCTATGGAATTCGCGAAATATTATATTTTAATTGGGTTCGGTCTGTACATAAAAATATATATCATAATGTTATATAGGTATACACGCGTGTCAGGCCATGCAGTCCTCTCTCAAGCACACTGTGATATATTGCTAAGTATTAGAGCCATTGCAACCAAGATTACATCTGGATATATTATATCAATGCGTTAAATATTTCTGCTGTCAAATAAATGAGTGCAGAATGTTAAGCTGATTTGAAAAACACCGCCAGAAGTTCTAGAGAGCCATCATCTACACTCTACGCAACATCTGAATGAAGTTAGAGCGATTGTACGATTCATAGAATATGTTGTTTTGTAAATCTACGAATTTGGCTTGCAATATTGAGGTGTTTATTTTATAATTTTCAGATTACGCGGGATGCGCAATCGGGGCCGCTCCATTTGCTCTATTACTAGATTTACATAAATTATTGCCGATAGCGAACTGTTTACTATCAGGGGTTACTGTGTATTCCACGATATTCATTGATTTATTACCTTACTGCCCATTATCTTGTTCTATTGTATCTAATACTAGTTGAAGTCATCTGTCATAACTATTAATAATTTCTCCTTTTTACTTTTGTTGTCGTAACCATGCAGTTTTGTTTAAGAATAAATTACTAAAACTATTTAAAGTTCTGGCAAGTTCAATGTATTAAATGTGTCGGCCAGCGACAGGTGACTAGAATCTAATTTTTTTTTTTAGTTTTCATCAAAATGATTCCCCGGTTAATTGTTTTCGATACTTCCAAACGCAATAAAATTTTAATGCGGTGCGCGTAAATTACTCAGTCTCCCGGCGGAGTATCGCGATTAATATCGAACATTCCGAGGCGAGAGTGCGATGGACCCGGCACACTGCCAAACGCTACGGTCTCGTCCGCATCCCATGATGTACACCCATTTTATACATCTTGTCAACGATAAATGCTTCTGACTGAAGGCATTCGTTTCAACTGGAATATAAAACACCTGATGATAAATTAGCTCGACCCGTGTAGAGAATAGATGTGTTGTCTTACAGGAAAGTATAGGAGTAATGAGGATCAGTTGGACTGACTTAATAAATCGCAGTAGTAATGCTATGCCATGTTGGTTTTATGTGCGACTGTTGCACCACTTTAGTCGAGTTTAGGCATGCTGTAAACAGAGCTGGATGCTCTAAAAGTTAGAAAGTGTTTTGAATGTTCCTTCTGGTTAATGACTAACTGTACATAAATTTATATAAATCGAGTCTATTCTACACTGTCCTAAACCTCCATGATGACCATTATTTTGACTGTTTAGCAGTTTATACTGCAAGTAGTATATTTTAAAATCACCTGCTGTCGTCAATCACTATATGGTTTGTGTTTTTATACACAACTAAACGGTGATATCAATAAGTAACTAAAAGTCCATAATACGTGTGTTTATTGTCAATAACAACTTAGTAATTTAAATAACAATGCACTGCATCGTAATATATTGTGCTCCTCACCCTGAAAGTCAAATGTCAAGTCATAAAATTATCCATAATTTTACTGGTTTAAACATAATATGTAATTAAAGTGAAATCTTCATAAGCTCGCGAGTATGTCGGGCTGCAATCTGCATTAGTACTTGAAACCGAAATGAGATACTCGGCGCTATTTGATCGAGGTCGGCTCTCGGCGCTCGGCACTCGGCTGTAAGGAGCTCGGAGCCCTGGCTGCGCATGTAAACACGAACAAAGGAGTCTGTTGATGTCAGAATAGGCGGTAAAGGGCCTCGCTCGCAAAACGGGACCAAAATGGTGCATCCACTAACTGGGTCAAGCTCGCTCGCGTCGTCGGGTCGCCACGTGCTTCCCCCCGCCGCCAGCGCCCGACCTCACCGCCGCAAAATGTCATTATGCACCTTATCACATAACATTAGAGTGTTCTTTTATTTGCGAGTCGGCTACAGTAGCGGCCTTGTATACTGTGTATTAATCTCGTTCTGCTACGGACGACTTTTCGTCTTTATTGTCAGCTGTTAAAGCAGATGTTTGTTTGCCATCGTTACCGTTGATAACAATGTATTGATGGTAAAGTTTGTAATGTGTGAGTGCGTACGCGTTCGAAATGTTAGGCCTGGGAAGTGAGACGGCTCAGGGCACTGCGTGTTGACATTTGGGTGCGTGGGCTCGCCAGATTGCCTTGTTAGTTGTTACTACATAAATTATTCGTAGCATTGGGAAGTTTCAAACTGTTTTTGTATAGTTAGCTCGGTAGTGCAGGTGAGACTGTAAATACAGTTTTATGGGTCGATGTAATGCTATAATATTGCCGGGTTCTTAAAGATTTTTATACAGCTGGATGACATACATAAGCAAGTTGTTTTTAATTTCTTGACTAATTTTATTACAAACCATTTACCTATAGCAGAGAACGAGATGGCATACGACATGCATATTACAGCATTTCAGATTTCATGATAATCCTAAAGTTGGGTCAGTCTATTTTGATTAAAAGGATTTACTCAGTGCTTACCACGTATATCCATGCGCAGTATTGGGCGCCAGAGTTTCGCCTCGTATTCTAAGTTACCGAGAGGTTCGCTCGAATGTATTGTGAAAGTAAGCGAATGGTCGGTTGGATATAATTACGTAATATCGACTCGCCAGTGAAAGTAACCAGCTTATGAACGACATCGTGGTTTACTACTGCTGCCGTTGCTTTTATGTCCGCTATAGCATTTCAATATTATGGTTGTGAAATGATATTCTGTATTGTTCTCTCAATCACTATATTCAGTTATAATTACAATGTATCGAGATAGTTTCAGGAATATGTAGTGTTGTACAATCATTCTCCGAATAAATTTCATCTGAGTTGGGTATTCATGATTTCAATCTGTTTCAACTTCAATGCAATGAAACTAACAACTCTTTTAGTGGAGCTATGAAAGTATCACAAACTAAAGGGACTCTATCCATGTAGAAACAAAACTTGTTAACTAACCACTATGCTATCCGATGTTGTTAGATGTCCCGGATTTGGCAGGACTACTCGTGTTTCAGATTTTAAAGTACATAATGTGATCATAGTTTCTGGAGGAGGCACATTTATCCCTTTTCGTGAAGTATACGCCTAGACAATTGCTTAGTTGTATAGTTATAAATTGGAATAATGTAACTCTCTTCCTCTGCATGCATTCGTTTGAAGAACCCAGATTTCTTAGTGTTTAAGTCTACCTTCGTAATTGTTGGTGAGCAGGTATATGAGAGTATCAAGTTTTTTTTAAAGAAACACGGGTATGGCTGACGCTTTTTCATTCCAGCTATTTGGGAAAATGGATGTAGCAACATCATCTATCACGTTTCGCAACGCTCGGCAATCTAAAGTGGTTCAGTAAAAGAGGTCGGTGTTATCTTTTAGTTTTTATCGGTGCCAAATTAGTGTGCGCGATGTGGGTCGGACAGTCGGTACGAACCAATGGCAGGTCAAGTTCGGCGCTTACATCATCAAATATGCATTGTATATTGTGTCTTATGACTTCAGTCTTAGATCATATTGTTGCAAGTCAATGATTTGTGAATCTACTGGTTTGTATTTTCCTTTACTAGATTTTCGTAAGTTCGTAAGTTGTTTGGTTGTTCCGTCGCTTTGTTGCTCTGACATCGTATTGATCGACTCGTTCTCTTTGTGTATGTTTTCACAAAATGATTTTTCTGTGTATTGTAGGCCGAGCGGTAATGGAGGTCCAATTGTATTGGTTTTTGTCATTTACTGTGACCTGTGCTTGCATTTTAGTAACGATGGTAAACATAACTTGCATAATATCAGTCGATCAACCTTTAATTCTAGAATGGCCGAATTTGTTTAAAAGCTTAATAATTTATTCGAGAGTGGATAATTCAGGAGGGGTTAACGTCAGGCAGACGACCAATCGTGAAAACTGGCAAATGCTTCCTATAGCAGATTTGATAGAGTGTGCTGTGCCTACCCCACATTACGGTAGGATAAAGTCAGGTAGGAGATTGATGAGTCAGAGCTAATGCTTTTATTAAGGTTACAAATGCTCTGAAACAACTTGAACAAAATAAAAAAAATATAAGGGATTCCAGCAGGTTGTATAAATTGCGGAATATTAAAACAGTCACATTTTTTGTGTGAAAACTCTCGTCCTATTACACACTGGCTTCTCAAGTGGCGAGATTAATTGCAAACTTGGCAGTTTTTTTTAACTAAGTAAAGGAATTTTGGGAAAGGACTCTTATTACTTTAACTTCACGGTTGAATACTCGACGGTGCAAGCAGGTGCTTAATTTATGATTTGTATTCCACATATATTTTCAACTATTTAGATTTGCAAGCAAGTAGCCATTGATGTCACAATCAGCAGTTAGTGTAACACGAGTCGTTCCCTTGACGCGGCCCGCGTACGCCGACTGACATTGACTCTAGTATTTTGTTTCTAGTTACCAACCAACCTACATCAAAACTGGTCTTGTTAACTTATTTAAGTATGTATTGTCATTTGGGATTATAGTTGTGTCTTGTAGATGCTTTGAGTAGTTTCGTTATAATCTCTCTGCTGTTGGTTACTGCCAACTAGAGATAAAAGTTTTAAAAGAGATATTACTGTTGAATATAAATGAACTACACAGATAAACTCAATTTACTTTCCGTACTCTCATGTTTTGTTTTTAGTTTTATTGTCGTCGCGGTTGATTGTAACAGGAAAATTGGAATAGTGATAAATTGAATTAATAACGAGATTATTGCAGACCCAAAAATCCCCAACGTTATATTTTTTGACCCTTATAGGTTGACGATATCCAAAGTAGCGACAATTACCCTGTTGTGTGATTATCACTTACTATCGCATGATTTTCATGCCTATTTGAATCTGTACAATTTGTCTGACATAGCCTTCATGGTACACCACACTTGTATCTTTATACGGGTCTGTGTAACAAATTATATTTATATGAAAATAAAATCTGTCGCGCTTACACCGGGCAGTTAATTTTTATTTCGAGGCCGTTGTCGAGTTCGCTTCGGCTTTATGGTAATTCCCACGGCTATCCAGATAAAATGTAGCCTAAATGCTAAACCAGGTCGCAGACTGCCAAGTTTATTGTTCATGCGGTACTTTTTTGCGTATTGCGTCTCTCGACACAAAAATTCAAGGTGTATGTGGTACAGGGACTTTATTGGTTCTAACATATTACTTATGTTTGTACTTTGATCCAATATAGGTGTTTTTTTATCAATGATAATGTACTCGCCTTTGCGATTCAAATATATTACTATGTATTCCAATCGTAGACGTATGTGAAGGAATCTCGTTTGCTCCAGACACTGTCAGGGCGATTACGGTTTTAGCATTAGGCAAAATGCGATAAAATTGTGGGCGCCGGTATTCTGCCATCGCTAATGAGACGTTTCCCCCATTCACAGGATTTGTTATAAGAGGTCTAGACGAACTGAAGTGGTTCGTATCTTTTTTTTCGTTCTCTCGCTGCGGTGCACGTGAATATTTTATTTCGGTTAGGTTTTTGTGAATGTTGTATTCAGTTGATTCTTGAATCTCGTCGTCGTAGCGGTTAATTCATAATGCTAGCAAGTCTGGCAATGTTTTGTAGTTTTGTTAAAAAAGTAAATAATCTCTGTCCCGTATATTGTGTCCGTGGTATGATCACCGCGTTGAGGTCCCGGGTTCGAATCCCGGGTCGGGCAAAGTGATACCGGAGTCTGGTGTTTGACCCCAACCCCGATATCTGATGCTTGTCCCTATCACGTAATGCCACGGAATACACAATTATGCAGTACAAAATGTAATAACGTAATATCAAGCATAGTTTTTAACTTGTAGAGCTTCAATCATATGAACTTGCAGCCTCAGGGAGAAAATGAGATGGTTGAATCTATTGTACTGAATGTAATCAGTGCTGCCCATTGCACAGGCTTCAGTTTGTAAGTATAGGCAAGAAAGTTGGTAGTACTATAACATATTTAATAGGCTGAAACATTTGGATATATCGATAGATAAATATTACTAGAGTTACTGAATAATTAAGCACGCATAGAGAGTATTAAATTTTATACCTTCGGAATTATTATTGACATGCCTACAATGCGAATTCTAGTTTTAGCAACAGGGGGTTAGCAACAAGCTCTGCATTAGGCGAACGATGGAAATCTTACGTCAAAATTAGCATTTTTATAAGTATATTCGACCTTCGAGCGGTGCATTATCGGAAACTAGCCCCGCGACGTTGTAGTGCTGCATAGCAACGCGAACTATTCCGCTAAATGCAGCTAGTTATCACGATTCCGAGGAATTTAGCCATTTCGAGTTGTGTAATGTTTGCGACGGTTAATAGTTTTGCGGGAACGCGACGGGTAGCACGCAAGCATGGTCTCCAGATACCAATGTGGAGACGTATTTTTTCATTGGCACCAATTTGATTTAGAAATGTCATCGTAGTTGGTATTGAGACTGCAAAGTTGAAACAAATTTCGTACTCACTTCACGTCATATATTTATCTGTCGAGTTCTTGAATAAATTTTCCAGTAAGAAGTTATGCTAAGGTCTTGCTTTATCATAATTCCCTGGTACACACAAAGAAACTCCACGACATGACGATTACTCTTACTGAATATCAATGACGAAAGACATCAATGAACATTTGTTCATTTACCTGTCATATAAAAATTTAAGCAAGCAGCCATTTTGTGAAGATATAAATAAATTAAAAGCTAACCTCATAGGTCCATACCTATAACAAAATAGGCACAATATCGTTCGCATAATGAATGTAGTTGTCCCGTCTGTCCGTGTGTTCGACAGGGCCAAGTTGACCAGTTTGCGGCCGCTAGTGGACTACCAATGAGCATTGTTTCTTTTGATAATGCCCCTCCGTTTGCATTTCATTGTAATACTGGTTGTATTGTTTTTATTTTGCTTCTGTATTCTTAAGAATAAGATCTGGTATTTGCTTCGTTATTGATGTTATGAGACATTTAAATATTGTTAAGTTTAAATAGTGTTGTTTATCCTTATCGTTCAATATGAGTGAAAAAATACTTGGATAAAAAACTATTAGGCAGAATTTTAAATACATTATGCTTTAGAGAATATGTATTACTTCTTGATTCCAAAGCACAGAAAAGTGCTAATGGTTTTAGTCATATTAAAATGATTTATATTGTGTTCAATATCGATAAACAGATTAAATGCTATTATTCTACGTAATAAAGCATTTGATGTCGACATTATTTAATATTTTTTTAGTACATTTGTCAAAATTCCATTATACAGCTATGGTTTTATTATATTAAATGATTATGAAAATGTAACTATGTATTAATTGCAGAAATCACGTAGCAAATTTTCTATTTCATATCTCACACAAACATTATTCCAAAACACTCGATCAATAACACATCCACATAAAATACTTCGCTCTTTATTAGTTTATCTTCCATTGTAGTTGCAGCGTGGAAACAAGGCGCGTTGATTGATGGCATTGGCTTTGTTCCATGCCGTATCGATCATTTATTAAATTCACCGCCAGTAAAATCAATTGGTGCACGGAAGAAGAGTTATTTCACGAGTCACGATCGTACTGACCTTTGCGGCTTAGGTAATTGGGTTCATGTTTCAATGGGATCATTCGTAATGATTAAACATTAATACAAAAATCTACAAGTAAGTTAAAAACCAATGTTTAAACTGCCCAGGTCGGATTATGAAGTTCAATTTACTAGTATTTTGTTGGTTTAGAATGTTCTTTGAACAACTTTAACTAAAAAGAAACAAATATTGATTACTTTCGTTTTTATAAGGAAAGTGGGTTGAAATAGAAGTCCAAATTGTTGTTGGAAATTTGTTCTCCAGTAGCTCACCAGGTAGGTACCTTGCTAAAAACGACAAATCCATGAGAACTAGGATAAAATGTAAAAGCCTCGTATTAAGCAAAAGGCGTTTTGGAGCAAGAGTAATGTTTCGATTTGCTTTACCATATTTGTTCATTTTGAAATAATGAACTAAATACAGTCTTTTTTGCAAACGGCGAACATCCCAGTCATGGTTACAAAATGACCACATTAGTGACTCCAAGTCTTTACAACTACATTTGCCTTTTATGACTAGTAATAACATAAATTGTGAGAAAGTGTAAGTAATAGTAAAAGCCACCTCAATCACAGCTGTTGAGACGAACTGAATGTTATCGCGTAAATTCGCTTTGTGATCAGCGAATGGGTCACGTACTGCACCAGCATACCGTGCATGGTACAAGGGATCGGTGTCGACAGCGTGTTGAAACCATCGGGTGCTAATTGTTGAGGCGGTGCGCCCGTGCAGCGTGCTGGCTCCAAGGCCGCGCGTCCGCTCAGCAACCGCCACGCGCTAGTTACCGCGCCGCAGTCGCCTGACGACACTCGCGATATTGTTTCCAGTTTCCAACTACCTACTTACTACTACGCATTTGTATATTTTCTAGTTTCTACTACTATGTTTCCTTTACTCGTTTATTATTGTTTTTTTCATTCCTTCTTATATCTCTTATGTTTTTGGTGTTGTTTTTTTGCAATATATATTTTATTATAAACAGCATGACAAAAATATTTGTGTTATTTTTTGCTGAATATTATTATTTCTTTTGCGATCTAGAAGTTATAGTACCGGATGTAACTCAAATACTTAAAATCTAGTACATATTCGGAGGAGACCTTAAATAACATCTTCGTGGAATCGACACGGTAAAATAAATTTCAACATCTATTGGTTTATAAATTAATTTAACTATTCGATTTTAAGTTTAGTATTAGTGTAAATGTTAAGTCTAGTAGTATAGAATATGTGCGGCTCCATAGCACCACTATGCTCTGAATGCGCTCGTGTGCCGGTAGTTAGGCTGCATGCAACTCGCAGCGTGCAGCATCCGACGCTGCTGACTCGGGTACTCTTCTAGCAATGCAATGACGTCATCCTACGCTGGCGATAGACGTAATGTGAACACAGTTTTGTTCAGTATCAATTCACCAATTCTGATGGTATGTCCAATGCAATTATGCCTCTGATGGAACATGTGAACGTTGCTGATACTGAACACGCCGCGCAAGTCTTGTTCACATAAGTTCTGAGTGATAACCGCGTACGGACCTGCCAGGGTCGTGGCTGGCCGAGGGTCGCGGCTCGCCGGGCAAACGGAAGCGTAAGTGGTGTGTATGGGGCCCGTGTGTGGAACTGTTTAATGGACCTGGTTTTCTCTATTTGTTGTAAGGTGGGACGCAGGGCCCGGGCCGAAGACCCCACCTGCCCTACCTCCACTTACGCCTCTGGATGTATCGTACGTCATCACATATATTATATCCCGTCCTTCAGTATAAGTAATGGTCCTCTATCGAGTATATGTGGGTCGTGGCGTCGGTGTTGCTAGAAATAAATTTATTGGTATTTTTTCACATTGTATTTTCTTTTATTTCTGGCAGCACACACGCTGTGTATGTACTAGTGTAGCACCCTGTGTATACCGTGGTGGGACGTCACGTCAATGTGCTGTGCTAACGCGGGCTCGTTCCAGTTAACATTACGTGTTACATCGTGTCGCGACTCGCGTGTTGTGTACAAACTACAAGCCGATCGTGAAACTGCTTCCTTTATCGTGTAATCGCTTTTTTATGCTTCGTTGCGTTCGCTAGTAACACGTGGATTCATTTCAACTATTTCCTTGGCATTAGATTGTTGATAACGAACACTGTATTCCTACAATTGCTCTTACAATTGTCGTTGTCAAAATAATACTTTTTCATATCACTCACTTTTTTCCATTAGTCACCATCGAGTCATCTCTATACTCTATATATGTTTGTAAACATTGCAGTAGTCGGATTTTATACATTTTAGCACATAAATTCTCATCTATATCTCATATAGTAGTGAGTAGTAACTCAGGTGTATTTGCATGTGTTTTTGTTGCTTGCGTTTGTAGTTTAACATTAGCTTGTGTCTGTTTTTGTGTACTAATATTAATGTTTGCTCGATATTGTTAAGGATTTGAGTTGGATGGATAAGATTTACAGTTGTAATATGATGTTCGGAGATGAAGAATTTGTTATTTATACGTGTATAGTCTCCCTTATGTATGTATCCTAAATAATACGAGCTTTTCTTGAAGCGTAAAATTTATTCGAATCGTGGTGATAATATATTTTGATTATCTCTTTTATAGCCCGGCTTTGAAAATGATTTGCGTGAAATCGGCACTTTTGAATACAATGTCACAAGACTCACGGAGGCATTGATGACTTATTCGTAAAATTGTAGCTACAAAACGTTGTTCATTAGTCCGGATTTAGTATGAGAATTTTCTGATTACCATCGCGTGCGGTTCGTGCGTGAGTCAGCGCTGGGATATTCGTCTGCAGTCGAGTGCTGTCTAATAAAGCGTGCGCAGTGGGATTCTTACTGCTAAGTGCTCGCTCACGGACCGCAGGGTATGCAGATCTTATTCGCATTTATGTATGATTAGGGTTCTAACACGTGATTCTATAATTTAGGGACGCTAGAAATTTCGAGATTCTGACCGTTTCTCTATTAGACAACGCTGGCCCTTCCGATCAAACCAGTTTCTGACCCACCTCGGCAAACAGTTGTTTATATTGTTTGATAAAACGTTTTACATTCGAGATCTGATTTATATAAAAATTTCCACAATTACAAGTTCACCCCTTGAGTCACTTCTAAAGCTCACAAAAGACCTCTAATAATAGAGTGAAAGAGGTCGCACAGCGCGCCGGTTCCTGCATGTTCGGGCTGCAAAGAAGTGCACTCCGCGACATAAGCCCTTGCTTTACCTCGAGTGCGTTCGTTTTGTTCCACCACTAATGTTTTGTACAGCGTACTTGAAAGGAATCCTAGCTCTGTATTGAGAATGCAAGAGGTCATTATGTAAATACTAAAGTTAAGGTAGGAATAGATGCGAAGCAGGGACAAAGGTATGACCGTTTTCAATGGTTTATAGAAAAGCTATCTTTTAATAATGTTTGATAATTATATAGCTGACATTTATAAAGTAAATTTCGAATTATGTAACTAAATGCGAAAAGGAGTCGATCAGTCTCATGTTTACACGTCCCAGAATTTTTGCTGGATGCCAATAGAAAGATGATATGATATAAAACTTTGAATTTAAAGCATCATGGCATTGCGACGTACTTGTCGTCCTGAGACATTAGAAGGACCGTAATGCCCAGAGAATTAATTCTATTACGACAATTCTTCACGCCCTAGCACACAATAATCTACCGGTAATAACTCAACACGGTCTAACTGTCGATGTCGATTCAAATAAAGATTTTCCAAGAGTCCGTGAGAATGACTCCAGTGTTCACGCAATGCAAGGCCCCAAGGTCCGCCGCATTCGATCAATGACAATTGGAGGTGACCCATTTAAACTATACCGTGTAATCAGATTGTCTTTAGCTAATTTGTGTAAAAGTTGAATGAGATGAATGTCGCCTTGTCACGTTGTTATTATATTTTTATAGTTCGTTATGACTTATATTCAATTGCTTCTAGAAATTAGGAAAATAGACACATTTTTTCTATTGTCGTTTACTATATTTGTTTACCTCGTTTTGCCAAACATCCTAATGGAATCACATATTTTAACTCTGAAATTAAATCGTGATCTCTTTGTTACGTCCGCAATGGGACAATTTGAATAAAGTTTGATAGTTACGCTCGTAAATTACTTATTTTGTTTCGTTTATCCTCGAGATTGATCTAAAGATAGGAAACGGGTTTCTTTAGTAACTTTAGCCATCAGTCGATTACCACCACGGCAATAGAATTGTCTACTTTAATTGCATTTGTTATTGCAAAAAATATTTTTTATCAAAACTATCAAAATGTTGCCGAATTGTGTGGAAAAACTACAACTATATGTCGTATCGTCCTTGTTGTCTCGCGCTAACGTGCCGCATTTGCCTCTCCATAACTTTACAATCAAACTACGTTTACTCACTCAATAAAATATTCATTTGTTTTTATTGAATCTAATGGACCTGTATCTATTGTTTTTAATACAACTGTTACTGGTAGCTTTCCTCGTTCATTAGGCTGATATAGTCGCGATGCGTGGTGTAGGTACAGCTATAAATGACCGTCCTCTCGTCATTAACTCCCGCGTCACTCTCGTTTTGAGTAGGACGGTGGCATGCCCTCACGACTTCCGCGTGTAACGTCTGATACGAATCATTTTGATATTCAATTTCAAATATTTGTCCACGATGTGATTATTCAAATGAATATCCAATTAGACTGAATATATTGGTGAGTAGCTATCGTCCGGGATTTCGATTGATAACCTTTTCCCTGGATTTTAGTATTCAAATCAAGATAGATATCAACAATTAAAAGGCTAATTAGATTTAAGATTTTTTTTTCTAAAAATTTTAACTAGGTTAAAAAAACAATCCGCCCTGTGGAATGGGGGCGTTTGGAGAATTCCACCACGGTATCCCCTGCCTGTCGTAAAAGGCGACTAATAGGGGCCACGAAGGGGGTCGTCGGCGGGCAGCAGGGGCTGCCCGTCTAGTGCGCGCGCACTTTTCAGTGCGCGCAGTGCGTTCATCGCACACTCGGTTGACCCCGGGATGGACGGCAGTGTGTTGTTGGCCTCACGCTGCCGTAGACGCCGAGGGCGTCCTTCGGTGCGCAGGGCTTTTGAGCCCCCCCCATAGGAGACGGGCCGCAAGGCGGCACCGCGCAGGGGCGGTTGCGGTCGCAGACTAGACATTTCAACGTCAGAGGAAGCCCGCAGCCGTCCCTAATGCGCCGAAGAGGGCCACCGCGGAGTTTTAGTTGGTATGCCGTGCGTTGTACATAGGTTAGGGACTCGGCCCGGCGGTCGCCCGAAGGTCTACATCAATTCCGGGCGGCGCAACGTCGGGTCGTAAGGCACGGTGACCCCAACATAACCGCTCAGTCGCCCCCCACGAAGGCTGGGCGGTAGTCATAAGGCACTTTCTCCGCGAAACCAAAAAAAAAAAAAAAAAGGTTAAAAAAACAATAGAAAAAAAAGCTGATTTTAAATATGTACGAAACTTTCGAAAAAAATTCGCTTAAGTCAATTAGCATTTTAACCGTCGAAATGTAAAGCTAGAGAGATTCGGCAATGCTATAAAAGTTGTATATGTTTGAGTGACAAATAAGACACTACAAAGTCGAAGGACTGATAAGGAATGATATGTTCTTTTAATTTGCGATATTCAGTATATCATTCTAAACCCCGATGTTTAATATTTACCGCCGATTTCTGTAATGTTATTAGATGGCGACGCTCCAAATCCTAGGGCATATCTGTTCAAATGTTATTTACATATTTGCACGGCACGCGTACGAACCGTCTAGAAATATGTCGTGTAAATTGTGTTAACTGCCGTCACAATAACTGATAAACGTGTGGATTTTAGCGTAAATAATGGTGTTTACTGTTTACTTCACGTGCCTTAACTTTAATTTACTTATACTTTGATAGTATAGTTGACTGCCTCGCTGGCACAGTTGTGTTGCTGTACGGCTACAGTGTTGAGGTCTCGGGTTCGATCCCCGGGTCGGGCATTTGTGCCTGCAGCCTTTTGCAGAATTCTTTTTCTCGTTCTTATTGAATTTGAGAGAAATTGAATCAAGACGGAAGAAAGTACATCGTTTCTAAAAGATATGAATATTTCATTTTTAACAGAATTTGCTGACAGTGAACACATTTAACTTTTTATTTTGTTATCAACTTTTATGGTAAATTAGGTATTGGTCTCGGCTTCTCTCTCAAAGCTAAGAATTTCCTTAAAACTGTATGACACCAGCGCCGCCTCCTTAAAATATTAGATTAAAAATTCCATTATTTCACATATGAGCAAATTGCCGGGATCGGAACGAATCCAAAGTTTATTAGTAAGGCAGTTGTAGTACAAATAAAATAGGAGACTTACGAAGTAGACTTTGCTACTATTTATAGGTTTCACGTTTATTAACGGTGGGTTTCTGGCTCGTCCCGTTATTTAAATAATTAAATAATAGAAAAAAGCACAACCGTTAAAAGAAAATTTTGTTAAAATAGAGTGTTTTAGTGCTGAAAGCAATTTCTTTTAGTCACGGAGGTCGGGCGGCGGGAGCTACATCCATATTCATAACTTAATTGACTTGCTGCTAGTCATGTTTATTCATCGTTTATGAAAACATAAGCTCACGCTGGTGTCCCGAGGGGCAGATAGGATGCAACTAGTGCACCCTGGGTTCCCTGATCATATTACGTTCAATATTAAATAGAACGCAAGTATTGGACACAAGTTGGGGATAATTTCCGACAATTCTACAAATGTATTAAATCGAAAAATATATAAGTAATTTCGTAAATCAGCTATGGAGTTCATTATCTTTTTCGGGCCCTGAGAGACCATTCAGATGAAGTCTTGTGTTTCCGAGACGTTTAAAGTGATATTTGAGTTACCTATGGGGTCACAGTAAACCATTTTTTTGTACGAGCTTTTGTTGGTCGACACCATTGTGCCGGCTTGTTTTAAAACGGATATACACAGACTGATTCGGCAACGCAACACGCTTACGTGGGCCGCTATGTCGGGTTGTACACTTTCTGTACATGGTCGCTATCTGGTTGGATACAAGTGTATCCAAACAGACCGACCAGCAAGCAACTCGGCCCTACATAACCCAATACTAGCGGCCGATTTCGGAGGCATTGTAAAAGTCGTGCTATATTTGTATCGGTTAGTCAGCGCGGGGATTCTTTGTTTGCAGGAAGCGCGGGTGTGTCGACCTCGTGCGCGCTCACGTTTGTCCAATGTTTGAATGTTTGACATGTCGGTCTCACCGCCAATGTTTGATCCAACGCGTATGTGATACTCCTGAGATATCTGTTATCTTTATCAAGCGTTTGTTAATTGAAAGGGAATGTGGATTTAAAGAAGGTCTGTCTTGTGGTACATTGATTAGCCCGGTTTCACTGTCTTACAATAATCGACGTGATGTAGTGGCTGTGTTGTATTTCGTACGGACAGAAAGTTTGCTAAAATAAAAGCAATGCTAATTGCTTCTGATTTCCTAGTAGATAATAGATCCAAAATTCTTAGAGTGTTGTTAGTATATTAAATGACACTAACATACAATCGATTATAGTTTACCATCCTTCTGATATAAATAAATATAGCCGTGTCAGTTGATTAACGTGGCAATGGCCTGGAAACATACTTTTGTATGTAGACAAAGAAATAATTGTTATGAGTTGTAATGGTTATGCACAATTGTAGGTCTTATACGTATTGTTTTAAGAGTTCATTCGGTGTTGCGATATGAATTAAACGCTTTTTATCAAGTTTCCGCATTGTGTTATTACAAAGGGCATTAGTCATTATACCCTTCTAATGAACGGCTCTAAGCGTTTTCGAATGTTTTTATATTCAGCTATGGAAAATATACCATTTACGTGAGTACGATGTAATCAATATGTTATAAACTTGTCTCATACCAATTACACACTTCAAAGAACAAGACCTCACCATAGCTTATTATAACTTAAGAATGATAATTTCGTAATTATTTTTTACTTAACCTAGTACATTAACAATGAATATACAGAGTGTACGATGTTGTTAAGTATGAATAAGCCTTAGTTCAGTGTGTTGCTATAACATAGTCCCAGCGCAGTCCTATGAGTATAATCTAACTGTAACCTAACTTGTAGCAGTTTCTTTAATTTGTTGGTATATATCTTGGTATGTAAGGCTCAATCTACGTATATCCTTTAGTGGAGATCTTTAATAAATAATTCATTATTGCCTCGGTGGCGTAGTTGTATTGCGTCCGCGGTAGGACTAGTGCTTTGACGTCCCGGGTTCGAATCTCTTGTCGGGTGCAATGATATTTGCGTTTTTCCGTTGATTATCAGCCTAGAGTCTGGAATTTGTGGTCGAAATGGCGGTACCACATCCTATCACATCAATAAGACGGAACACACATGGCGAAAAGTGGGTGCCCTGGTTGCGTCAGCTTATCCCTGTGAGGATAAATGATGTGTGTGTTTATTACCATGTTAAAACTAAATTTTGTATGGTATCATCAAAAACTTACATTTCTATACAATATTTGTACAATATAAATATATGGCGAGTAACTCCAGCACAGAAAGTAACGGTATCAACAATATAACTGTAACTACAACGTAGTATTTACGCCAAGCGTTATAAAAACTCCACCATCGCTTACAAATGCTAAGTGTTTATAAATTAACACTTATATACTAATGAACCACTGAATATATGTGCATAAATAAAATAAACTTTAATGTCGTTGATTTAGGGCGGTCCCCCCAGCAAAATGGCCCGGTAACTGTATTTTTAGTCTATTTAAAATTTATAATAAACATAGTAACGAATTTATAATAATATTTCAATTATCAGTTATCTTTACTTTGGTTGTTTAAAAAATTTTATAATGTGGATATTGTTTCATTAATTTTATAATAAACATGTCACTAAAATTGATAATTTTGTGCATCTCGTCTTAAAGTACACATCATTTTAATTTGCAACTAACATTATTAGATAGACAATTTATAAAATAATATTTTAGTAGCGTAAATGTATGAAACCAATGCTTACAAAGATACAAAATTGGATCGTAAATGACAAGAAAACACCTCATAACAAGTATATCTTCTGCAACATTTCTTATTTTTGAATATGAGAATAGATTAAAATATTTGTGGACCTATTTTTTTTACTAACCAGACTTCGGATATACGTAATGCAACACCGAGTTTGATATACAGAAAAAAAATAAACTTTATCGCACAACTGGCACCAGTGAACATGTTAGTTCTTACGTCTACGTAGTACATGCAGATAGATGTCACTCTAAATATTTTTTTAAGTCCTTGTAAGCAACAAAGGCGACTAAATATTAGTGTAGGGCGTAATTGTTTTATTTATTTATTTGGATTAATAATTACAATTAATTTAAATTGATTACTAGTCATTAGATTAAAAGTTGGATTAATAATTACAATTAATTTAAATTGATTACTAGTCATTAGATTAAAAGTAATCATTAATCGAGATTACATGCCTATACATGGGAAATAAAAGTAAAAAACGTTATCCATTACCAATTAGGTTGATAAAAATATAATTAACATACTAATAAACTGAAATAATAAAATAATAAACTGCGATTGTAATCTTTAAACGGATTTTAAGATTACTTCTCCGAGTAATTGTAATCGTAATCCCAATTACATTTTGTAATCGTAATCGTATTTTTAATCCAATTACTATTTGTCCAACCCAGCTAGATATAATGACTCAACCCCCGTTTATCTGAGTCCAGGATTGCGCGCAAGTCACCGCGGCCGTCGAACCCTCTTGTCTTACCTCCCTATGTGACCTCACATTACAAGATAAAGACGGCCCCTGCTTGTGATAAATACATGATCTTTGGTTGCGAAGTTTGTTTAAAATATTGGGTCATTGTTAAAACAATAGTCGAATAAACGAATTGTCCATACATTATTATGACAAAATTTTTAAATAAATACATGAAAGCGATGAAAACCCGTTATAACAACATCGAAGGGAATATTCGATATTCGTTTTTAATTATACTCTTTGGTTTCTACTGTATTTTTAACCTATTTCAAAAGAAGTAGGAGGTTCTCAATTCGACCGTATGTTTTTTTATAACATATGTATTGTTTGACTGCCACCTTGTCCTAATAGGCGATGAGACGATGCCCCGAGATTGATCCTCGCATTGACAAACGTTCTACTTAAATATTTAAGAATGATTCAAATGTTTGAAATTAAAAATGATCCGTTAAATTTTCCTCAAACGTTCGGATCGTTGGTAAGAAGTTGAATAACAATATGTTAATATATTTTTAGTTTGGTTGTTGTTTTCGAGTACTACGCGATTAGAATATCTAACGAGTCTGCTTCAGTGGCGTAGTATATCAATAATAAACTAATCTAATTAATTAATATCGTTGACAGCTTCATTGACATGAATTAGATATTGAAAATACTGCGTAATACAGATTTTGCAGCGATACAAATATTTGTGTGATCCGCAATCAAATATTTAGGGTTGCAGCAATGAAAATGTCTTGTAGTTTCTTACTTTCATTTTAGTGTGGACTCAAGTCCTATCCAATCCCAGATATATAGTGTTAGAATATCGATTTGCGATTTGAATCCAGGGCCTATCCACTGCCGCTTAATTTAGCAGATTTATTTCCTAAGCATTTACATAAATCAAATATCTTATATTGATGTGCTACCGGCGTCCTTGGCTTGCTAAAAGCGCTCGGTCTCCTGTGCCGCGTCCCACGTCCTGTTTGTTGTGTAAACACGTGGCGGTTCGTTAACCTATGTGTTTTGATGGTGCGCGTGCGCAGCTACTCATCTGTGAGTGTGTGCGCGCTTGGTTATGCGAACACTATTCTTTTTGTCGACGGCTGAGAGGGTGCGGTGGTTTCGATAAACAATCGTAAATGTCAGAAGAATATTTTAAAGGTTACCAAAATTTTTACCATTTATTATATCACCATCTTGCTTATTATGAGACTATTTATCTAGTCTTCTCCTCATTTCGTTCTTCAGACTTACATTATCTACGCATGCCTACTAAATTTATATTCGACGTTTCGTTTCTGACCGACCTATACGTCAATCTGCGCCGGAGTTTATATTTTTTATAATGTCGCCCGTCGGCGTCCAAGGATGTGCGTTCTGCGCATATTTATTTGTTTTTGTACTCGGCGCTATAATATTACTAGGGAGAATAACGTCATACATTACTACGCAGCGGTGGATACCATCGCAACTGATTAACGGTTTTTATTAAATTTATTTACGATAGCTTGCCAAAACCACCTATCTATACTATTATATAAAGCTGAGGAGATTGGTTGTATGTTTGAACGCGCTAATCTCAGGAAATACTGGTCTGATAGTTTGATTGTATTTTAGTGTTGTATAGGCCATGTTTGGCCGAATCATAAATTGCGTATAACTGATACAGTAGTTAAACTGTTTATATGTTTTGTAGGACGTTGAGTTAATGTGAAAGTTTCTATCCTCATAAAAATAATAAAAAAAAATATCGTCTAAATTGCCTGTTACAATAGTAAATTGAGTACGCAGTTCGCTGTTCGCTGATATACATAGAAACAATATAATTAAAGAAGAGGTTTATATCAGATGGATGCGTTTGTCAATGTTAATGACCACTTCAGCTCCAAAACTATTTAACATATAAAAGCAATAGGTTTTAAAAATTAAACACTGCGATCGTGATCCACGCGTATAAATTTATCCATCACGGGTATTATTTTCTTTGTTTTTATTTATAAATTTAACATATAAGGGAACACAATCAAAACATATTTATCAAATGATTTTCAATTTTTTTCATCTAAATATCTTCCATAATACAGTTTACGGCGGACAATTTCAAAGAAGAAAAATAAATTGTTGACATGTACGCAACAAATAAGTACAACTCAGTTGAAAATAAATAATTCTCATAAAATTACATCAACTATCAGTGGAAGGTTAAGTGGCTAGACGTTTCAAAATAACCGTATTTCCCGCGTTCAGTTTTTCGTGTTCACTCATAGAATCTCAAATGTTCCGCCGTAAATACAAAACACCTTTCATTTAATATTGTTTTATGCCACCTGCATGTAATCAATTAGTTTAGCCAGTAGGCGGGCGGCCCACAATGCGTTTCGGTAGGTACACGTTTCAGTTTAATTTAATGCATAATAACATGGAGATTTGCGGAGTCTTGCGGAGTGTCGCAACGCCGACACAATGAGAATGTACGCCGAGCATTCTCGGAACAATGAACTGAATGTTATGAATAAATAGTGTGACAACTAAACACGTAAGCTTAATTATATCTCAAGAGGTAGGTAGAGATGTAACTATATCTACCAGGGAAAGTGCTAGTTAAGCAATTACATAAAGAAATCATTACCTACTCCATTATCGATTCTGTGTAATGTCCGTTGTATACAGTCGATGTATTTCGCGATATGTTTTCAAATGTTTTGAAACCGGTAAGAGATTATTTTTAAACACATTCATTAAGTAGTTATGCGAGTGAATTCTTTAAAAACAAACTGCGAATATTTTATTATATGTTTATCTCAGTTGTTTATTATTCAACACGCGGCCAACGTTTGATCAAACATTCGTCCACATCGATGAGCGTATGTTTGGCCTTGTAATAGATCAATTGTTGCGTACCACTCCATATTCAATAGTGAACCTTACTGGAACTAATTACGCTAGTTATTTAATCAGCACGTGTGTTCCTTTGTTCGGTAGTGGTTATGTTATTTGCTAAAACATGTTTGGTTTAAATTCAAAGGTCGATAGCACGAGTCCGGCGTGTCGGTCTGTTGGTGCACTTCTGCGCATTTGGCTCGTATTCTCGGAGCGATCACTCCTAGATTTAAATATAATTGTGGAAACTAAGTATACTTACGAGCTTTGCTTGTGGAAGGGCATTGGGTTTGCCCAATATTTAATTAAATATATAAATCACTGCCAAGTAAAAAAATATAAAGGGTCGGAATTCAGTACCAGGCATCTGGCCCCATTCTTGGTCATAATTTGCACTTATAGAGCGTCAGTTCAGATAAATTATTTCCTATTCTTACTACATTATTAGGTAGAATACGTGTTCCCTCCTTCCTATGACTTAGGGTCCTTCAAACGGAGCGTGAAGAAGCAATTAAACAGGCCGGCATAACTGTGCCGACCGTCAGGGGCAGATTATCTATTGCCGGTCGACATATTTTGAGGTCACTTGACCGAGCCGTCGATAAAAAAAGGAAAAAGGCGACTACACACGTTACAGCAAACTAGATTAGATGCTTAGATCGATATTTTAGACGCTGTTTAAAATCCTAACCACTATTACATCACTAATAAGGTTCTATACAGAAAAAATGCTTTGAATGTCTATGCACGTGATAACACGTCCGTCACTGGACCTATCGCTGAGACAAATTATTGTTCACATAGCAATAGCACATAACCCCAAAACGCCGTCTTCTACCGTCACACGTATCTTCTTTTATACTGTTTATTCTTTTCACTCTTCCTACCGCCTCTCCCACTGTCCTATAGGCTTGAGCTATTTTTATGTTATATTCGAAGAATAAAATAACTATTCTGCATGAGGCGTTAACGTGTCTTCACTCAATCATTCAAAAAGTATTTTCCAACCTAACCTAACCTAACCTACGCGTTGCAGGTCACGGAAAGACGCACAGGGACGCTGCGAGTGTCCGAGCCACGCACCCGATCCCGGCGGCGTGTGGTCTGTACTACTTCGAGGTGCGGATCGTGTCGAAGGGCCGCGATGGGTACATGGGCATCGGCCTCTCCGCCCATGGTGTTAATATGAACAGACTGCCTGGTGAGTTTCACTCTTGGTTCTAGAACTTTCTAGATTTAACCTGTTAACTAGAGTAATATGGTGCTAAAACAATAAATCCTCTACTTGTGGTTTTCTGGATAATTTGTAATATTGGACTCTGGTATTGGCGGTCGCGTACAACTTATATCACAATATTTATAATTAACGTCAGGTTCATCTGCGTAAGAAGGCTAAGAAAATACTTAAATATAGATCTGGTAAATGATAAAAAAGTGTAGTAAGTTAAGTTTAATTTGTTGAAGATTGTTGGTGGTAATCGATTTAAATTAATATCATTTAATCTTCACACTGTTACATTGTTCTACTATTGGGTACGTTAGTTCTAACTAGCAAAAGAGCTTTAGTCCTAGTAATCAAGTTATTAAATTTCATTCACTTCCATGAGTTTAGATCACTATTAATTGACTTACTCGTTTGCAAATATATTAAGAAAAAAATGGTATACGAAAAGTTTCGACAAAGCGGCTTACCAAAACATCATAAAGAACTAAGTAAAAGTCTTAAGACAATGGCTTCCAAACGACAATAAAATATACGCCTCGGTAAAGTTTATTACCAAACTGTGCTTACAACTTGATATTTAATGCGATTGTTATAAAGTTCTTTTTTAGTTAGTCATAAGTACTATAGTTTGGAAGAAATATTGAGAGAGAATGAGAATTTATTGTTTTCATATTACGGCTTAATGTTTGGTTACAGTGTAGCGGGAGATTTGGTTAGATTAGTTACTACACTGCCACTAGCATTTTATAATTGTTTATGTGCTTTGTCGTGTGCGAGTTGTAGTAGTCGGGTAGTTTGAAAAAAGTAGTTTTTCTAAATTTATTACTCGTCACTCGCCTTGTTTTGAAAAGTCGTATCGAGAAGTTATTTGTACATTAATTATAATTTAGACAGAAATAAGTGTACCTTGAGTATTCATTACTCAAGGTACACTTTATTGGTCACTTGTGGAAATCATTACCATCTTTATATTTTTTTTTCAAAGTCAATACTATGAGATTCATACATTGGTTCCTATCTAGTGATCACTTGACACATTTATAACAGTTCGTATCGTGTGACTGGCCGAGGCGTATCGAGCTAAAAGTATGCGAGTTAACAATGGCTTTTAGCAGTATAGCAGCTTGTACCGTGTAGTCAAACTATTGGGCCCAGAGCTTATTTAATTTACTTAAGATCACGGCTCAGTAAGCGACTAACTGCCCTTTATTATACGTATTTGGTGAACGGAATGTCGCCGTGCACCGATCTGAGACTGAAATGAAATGATTTATTTGAATCTGTAAAATGTTATACATTATTTAGATTCCGTCAATATTAACTCTACCACCAGTTCGGAAAGCAGTTTTCACCAGAGAAGAACGGGCAAGAAACTCTGGTGTTGCTCTTTTCAATCAGTGTAGGGTAAAGACTACAGTACATGATAAAGTAAGAAGAAAAAAAACTGAACCGGTGTTATACTTTATTTGGACATCATTGGCGTTTTGTGCGTATACTGCAATGGTAATAAATAATACTTTGAAAGGTCTAGCTTTCTAATGTACTAAATACTGATAAGTGTGTATGGTAATGCTATAGCATTTAAGATTGCTGAAGGATAAACCAAATTTGCATTTTGTTTCATGAAAAACATAAACCCCGAATCAAATAATTTACTTGTAAATAAATGGATATTTTATAGGTATTGATATAATATAATAAATCTAATTCGCTGCATTTTAAGTTAATATGAAATATCTGAAATAAGATATAATTTAGGTAGTTATAAATCTAAAACTAATATATTTTTACTTTGACACCACTCCTGCATGAGAACTAATACTCTAGTCACCCCCTACACTGAACCGGCGCCCGTGCCGCGCGCCAAGGTGATGGTTACTAGAACTGTCGGGTATCTCATTAAAGGAGTTGGGCGGTTTCCCCCAGGCTGGGACAAGCACTCGTACGGGTACCACGGCGACGACGGGCACTCGTTCTGCTCGTCGGGCACGGGCCAGCCGTACGGGCCGACGTTCACCACGGGCGACGTCATAGGCTGCGGCGTCAACCTCGTCGACAACACCTGCTTCTACACCAAGAACGGACATCATCTCGGCGTCGCGTTCAGGGGACTGCCGGTATGTGATTTTACTTTAGATCATATGCTGATGAACATATGTTTACGAAAACCAAACTACTGAAGCGATTTTGAAAATAATTCTATGGTACCAATCTCGAGGTATAGGTATTCTTTCGAATAAAAAAAGAATTTTCCAAATCTGTTCATAAATGAGTGAGTTTTGAGGTAACAAACATACAAAAAAGACTTTCATGTCGAATTGATAACCTCCTTTTTTTGAAGGCGGTTAAAAATAATGTTAGTGTTGTGTTGGTCCATGGGCCTGTACAATATAGGTAATTAGACTTAGTATGGTTCATCATATACTTACGTCTTGCCAGCACATCATTATATTGTTTGTTAAATTTTAATGTTTGTAATTTAAAATTATATTAGGTATGTTTGTCTAGAATCTAGATGCTATCTATTGAAGTAGCGGTTTTGTACTGTTGCTGCACGTTTTTTGGCCAGCATGACGTAAGCGGTGCGGTAAAGTCAATATTTTACCAAAGTAACATGTTTTTAAAAGTATATTCACTGCCTGATAGATTACGAGATTGCTTTTGGATTACATTAAATATAGGTTCTTTTTAACGTGCTGTCTAATCCTATGTTGCAACAGCACCAGAACCATAATTTTAAAGGGGAGGATAAAAAAAATATTGCGCCTAAATAAATTTTAAGACTTCAATAAAAATATTTTTACTCACGTAAAGCTTGCGAGGTCCTGTCATTACCGTAAGACAACTGATGGTAATGAATACATATTGAATGTTGCAGCCCAATTTGTATCCGACGGTGGGGCTTCAAACCCCGGGCGAGGTGGTAGACACCAACTTCGGGCAGCAGCCGTTTGTGTTCGACATCGAGGACATGCTGCGTGAGCTGCGCGCGCGCACGCGGCTCGCCATCGACGAGTTCCCGCTGCCCGACGAGCAGGGGCAGTGGCAGCAGGTGTTGCACAGGTACACTACTTACTTACGCCTAGCTGAACATATACTGTTTTTATACTGGATCATTTGGTTAGTTTTTAAGCATCGGTGAAATTTTCTCGCAGGGCAACGTTTTTGGAATATCCTTGGCATTGCTGAGGTATAATAGGAAGAAAGTGAAAAATACATAAAAATGTTTGCTTCTTAAGCTGCTAATTGTGTTACAGAATGGTATCGACGTACTTGGTACATCATGGGTATTGCAGCACCGCGCAGGCGTTCTCGCGCGCCACCGGGCAGCCCATTGACGAGGATATAGCATCTATTAAAAATAGACAAAGTAAGTCATATTAGAACAATAACATTAACGTTTAGTCGAAAATGAACACATCCCTGTTGGTAATATTCATATTTGCTTATATGTATAATCGTCATGACTTTAAAGTCTATAATAATATTATCAGCCCTGTATTATTTACTGTCCCACTGCTGTATAACTACTGAGAGGGATCAGGTCTTAGTCTACCACGCTGGCCCAGTGCGGATTGGTAGATTTTAGACACCTTCAAAATTCCTATAGAGAATTTCTCAGGTATACAGGTTTCCTCACAAAGTTTTTCTTTACCGTTAAAGCAAGCGATACTAAGTCTATAAGTCCTTTATTCCAGAATACCACAGCCATTACCCACTGTAAGTGGTAATGTTAGACCATCTAATGGTACCCTAGACAGAGCTGCGACATGTACCACGAAGTGAAGTGGTATATCAGCGTGTGACGGCACTGTTGTTGTGCAGGGGTGTCGAAGCTGGTGCTGGCGGGGCGCATCGGCGAGGCCATCGAGCTGACGCGGCGCCTCTACCCTGCGTTGCTCGAGCGCGACGCCGAGCTGCTGTTCCTGCTCAAGTGCCGCCAGTTCGTCGAGATGGTCAACGGATCGGATTCCGAGGTCCACCCTCATTACCATTCTCACTGCTCATGTAGAACTGAACTGACATGTACTTATATTTGGACCAGTTGGTCGCCCAGCTTGCTACATTCTGGAAATATAGTTTTCAATAATACGGTTATAACAAATACAATAACAATAGAATAATAATCCTGAGCCCAACTGCTTACAGATTTGAGTCGGGAGTATGTAATATCAAATCAAAGCAAATCAAATTATTTATAAGCATAGGTAGTTTACCGGTGTTATTGGTGTTATTCACTATGCTTCGCTGTTGCGTCAGCGTACAAGTATATTAGTTTTATTAAAAAGTAACGTGTTACATAATCATGTTTGTATGTGCGATAGAGTCTGCGACTGTTCCACGTTACGTAGACTGGTTGCATTGCATTCATTGTCCACTTGACGCCGTTATACTGGTTTGTATATCAATCTGGACAAAAGTTAGTGGCGTTTTTTCACGAGAATTCAGACATTCATTTTATAATGTAAATGAACTTTATCAAATACACCGTTTTATAGACAATATTTTAGCATTTGTTTGGTTAAATGCCATCACTGTAATATTTTTGGAATTGTCAGCGAGAAATCGATGACAGTCATTCTCACAGGATTCTCTTGAAGCCAGTTCCATTACGATGAAGAGAATTTTGCAGAGAGAAACAAAAAAATACCTGGAAGGAACTGAAATAGGCATATTTCATCATTCATAAGCCTGAGGAGCATTATTGCCCTCGAAGTGATACTGAAAAATGTAGCATTTTTTTTAGAATTTAGGAATATTTTCAATACGATTTCACATTCGACTGAATAAAGTGAATCTTCAATAATTATAATGTAAAGTTATGTGTGAAACGTTTACTTTATAATATGCCTAGCTATGGCTTGGTTAGGTCAGTAATACTAATGTTATACGACTATACAGCCAAATTGAAAAAAACGCCACAAACTTTTTCCCCGATCTATTATTTTTTATCCATCTCGGGATTTCCTATTTGAGTCCCTGGGATACTATAACTTGTTGGTTTTGATTATTGCTCACTAGTAACGTTGTCAGGGTAAGCAGTGAATTTAAAAATTAGATCACTAAAATAGTTAAAAAATACTGACTTGTAAAATATTCATGCATTCATTGCTCATGTTAAAATTTGGCCATTCAATATCCAAGTACTTCGGTGGTCGTTAAAAGTGTCACGAGAATGTCACATTAGAAGTTAATTAAATACGGTGATGGTAATGATAACACTTACCCCACGACGTTGTGTGTGCAGGTGTGTGGCGACAAGGCCAACGGCGCCAGCAACGGCGTCGCCACCTCCGTCATCTCACACACCAGCCGCGCGCCGCATCTGCGCCATCAGCCCAATGGTATATCATGTTCAACATTTTGTTAGAACACCGAACGGGCATCCTCACAAGGAAAACTAGTTTATTTATTTTTAATTTCACAGTACCTGTGTTAATACACTCCGTCTAGTTTAGTGTAAGAATGGTAGTGACTTCGATAGGCATTGCAAACATTGTGTCGGCAGTGTCCTCGTAGTGGTACAATCCACGGGCGACGGTTACCGCTTGCCATTAAGCGGATCACTTGTTCGTTAGCTTATTAATGAAAAAGTAAAGTATCTAGAAATTTGGTGGTAAAATGTTAAATACCTTTGCGAAACTTTCCAGGTGTGGCTGGTGGGTCTGAAGATGGCGAGCCGCGCGACGTGGACATGTCGCCCGCGCCGCCCGCCGCGCACGCCGCCGCGAGCCCCGCGCCGCACGCCGCGCCGCACGCCGCGCCGCACACCGCGCCGCACGCCGCGCCCAACGCCGAGCCGCACCCCGCCGCCAACGGCGACCATCAAGGTATGGACGACTAACCAATAAACACTTCACTATTGTTCTAAAACGATCTCGAACATTTAATTCAAATTCAAAGATTTTGAAGTCTTAAAACATTGTATGAATTCAGATAGTAAAAATAATTATTAGTAATGGTAGTGACGAAGGTACTTAAAACGCAGGATGGTAATGACTGAGATGGGTATTAGGAGCATAGAAAATATAACCTAATATTTTTGGTTATATGATGGATAAAATGACTTGTCTCTAAGAAGCTACGAGAAATGAGAAAAAAATGATAAAAATACTGACATTCTGAAACTAAATTCTCAAAACGAATCTCAGTAATTTTATATAGAAATGATAGAATATTAGGAACCATTTGGTAATATTGGCTATGACATAAAAAATATATTTTATAATTTACAGTTATATTAAACAATGTATATTAATTTTATGTAATTATGAATTGTTTTAATTTTTTATATAATTATGTATAATTTGCACACCATGATCGTTCATTATAATTTTACGTCTGTTCCGTTTAGATACATACATCATTATTATTATTATTTTGCTCGTTGCTTTTTAGTTTGCATGTTTTTTTATAACATTTATTATTTATTCTACTAATTTATTACTTACGAGCGTTTACGTGCATTCCTAATTGAAAAATATTTATTAAAAACATACATTTCGGGTCTTGGCTCCCCCGCATAAGAAAATAATCAAATCAAACTAAAATATAGGCTATGTTATTTGGAAACATTGCAGCTTCTTATTATTTCTAGATTTCATTGAGTACTATGAGTAGCATCAAATGGTGTGGTAATGTGCTTAAGCGCTCTGGATCCAGATGAGTGGGATCTGCTTCCCGAGATTTCGAAATTACAAAACGCCAAAAATTCGTCAAGAATTAGGGTCTAGCATTCAATATGACCTTGTCTCGATATTTATAATTTCAGATAGTTTATAGCATCTAATACAGAGTTCACGTGGAGTCTATGTCATAAAGAATACGGGCCTTAATCATATTAATCTGGAGTCAATATAATATTATTAACTATTTGTGGACCCATATCCACATTCCTTGGAATTTGTAAGATGTTTGTTTGATGTTTTAATAATTTAATGACACGGTTATATTTAATGTTGCATAAGAAGAACACAAAAATAATAAACGCACGATAAACATTTTTAGATTCAAAAGGTAAATTGATATTTTTACTTACACCTATTTTTTATTCCGTTTGTATATTTTGTTTGGATTATAATTCTATATTATTTCTAACTTTCGTACTAATAAAAAAATTATGCGTATTAAACATCTTACAAATAAGCGTTTAGTTTCATCTGTGTTATCTGACAAATAGAGAGAAAATATATAGGCTGAAATAATACGGCGTTATTTATTATGTGAACACGGTAAGTAGAGAATCATTTGAAATGAAATAATTTATACCAATTTATATATTACCATTAGACATAATTGAGTCATATTATTGTCCATAAAACTTTTATGAAGTTAAAACACAACACTGTTGGACTTAGTGTAAACTGTGCAACGTTTATTAGTAAGAATTTTAAATTATACTAACTGTGTACATACTTCTAATAATTACTGGAACTTGGTGATAGATAGTCAATAAGTATAACATATAAAGTTTCAAGTTATTTCAAATGATGCATTGTCTATGATAACTCGTGTTAGTCTATTATAAATTCTATTAAAACAAGCGAATTTATAACAATAATATCATCAATGCTGTATGTAATAGGAATTAAAACATACCGTGTCTTACGATGGTGATGATTAAACTTTTATGAATAAAAATAATAAGTCAAACCGCAACGATTGGTAATGACGATTGAATTTGTTGAACTTGTCATGTATTCAGTAGCCAACGTTTGAGGCACAACATGTAAAGTAGGGGTCACCCAGAGTAATATTTCAATGACCAATATCATTTAAAAATACGGCGTTAAACACTGCTTTACTTATATTTCGTCTCAATATATACCACATTAGTGCCATTGACGTCTGTGTGACTTCAAGGTATAAATATCGTTGGCTATTGAATACATGCTTTGTGTTGATGACGTAGGCATGTAGATTGTGTTTAATTTGTGCTTGTTGTGTCACCGCTCATGTAACATTGCATTAGACGCATCACATCGGCACATAGGAGCGTTATTATGTTTTCAGTTGATTTATTTTGTTATGTATAGTTAGTCGGGGTCGCTTGCGCATGTGCGTGCGTTGAGGTGCAGGTTGCGAATGGCGATGGCAGATGGTTGCACACGCCTCGTATACAGTTTTTTGTTTTTTATTCAGTAAAATGTATATTTTTTTGTCGTTTGGCATGTCGTTTGATAAGATTACTTAAGGATTGACGCGTTACTTGTTAAAAATACCTACGACTCCAGCCCTGGAATTGTTTGCTAAAACTATGGGTCAATAAAGTATACAATAATAATAAGAGCTGTGCAGCTGTTTGTTCAATATAACTTGATTTTTTAGATTAGTATGGTAATGACATTCTTGCATTCTTTGATTCAAAAGTGTAATAAGCATAAGTTTTCTCCAAAAATATGACTTGCATCTCGGCCACGTGGTAGCTAAAATGATGTTGTCGCAGTGACAAAGACAATCTCTAAAAAAATGACGGCAATGAATTGAAAATATGTGCCACTTGAAACAAATGACAACAACAGAATATTAATAATTTCAAGCAACAAAAAAATTGTGCAGAATTAATTAGCACATTATAAGACCAATAAAACCGTATGAAAGTGTGCACTGCGAATAAAACACAGAGAGTACAGAATATGCTAACACTCGCACGGCTCGGCTTTCGTCGCAATGCGCCGTTACTCTTAGAGACTGTCCCAAGTCACTGGTCGCGACGCCTGCGGGCCGCCTGAGTGCCGCCTGGTGTGCCCTGTGGCAGCAGGCGGTGCCAGACGCCAGACGCCATGTGCCAGGCGCCAGGTGCCAGACGCCAGGGTGAGGGTGACGCGGCGTGGTTGTAGGTTCGGAGGAGTTGCCGCTCGTGAAGGGAATGCCGGGCGTCACCGCCAGCGTCGCCGCGCTCATGCCCGACTTCCGCGCGGGTGGGTACCAACGCTCGCTGGTTTTGCTCTCACGCAACCCTGTCATACCCTCATTACCAGCATTCGCTGGCTACATTTTCCAATAAAAATCACGTCATTTCAAAGTATAACTTCATGATACTCGTTGCGTTATTGTGCGACGCCATATGTGCTCCTTGTGTAGTATAATTATGATAGTTATAACGTTTTGTGTGACATCGGAATCAGTAGAGACCCGTCGGATACTTGTGTCTTCCATTAACCTCGTCTATCGCTTGACCGTGGCATCACGTCTGCGTTTCCGGATTACTAAATATTCCCTGCGTTACTTCATACTTCTGTAGTAAAATTTAGCAGAATTAGAGCAAAAAACACAACTTTTTTTAGGATTGGAATGGTTAATATCAATGATTTTCTAAATCTATTATAAACGTACAAACAAGGGAATACTTGCAGCTCAATTTAATTATCTTATGAGAAACCAAAGAGGAATGCTTTTATTGCTAAAGACTTCCTTAATAAAATAAAGTACTATGAATAAATTATATTAGATGCATAATAAAAACACCGTATCGGGTCAACAAGTAAAAAAAAGAGAGAACCTAGTTTCTTAAATAAATCACTGTTAAATTTTACTACTTATCTATTTAATTACTGCTTTGCCATAACGTTTCTGAGTCCCGTTAATCGCTGTAGCACATTTTAGAATTATTCCTCTCAATGCCTAACAATAAGGCTCTTTTACTTTGAATAATTTTTGTAGGCATAGTCCGAAAAACAGCAAGGTATGTAATAATATGAAAAAGCATAGAAAAAAAAAATTAAAGCCATAATAAATTATCTTAGTAGACAACAAAATAGTAAGTAATATTGGCTTTTAAAATTTTTTCTATGAATTTTCTTTGTCCACGTTTTTGTATTTTATTTTGTATCGACAACTATAAAATTATGTGTTTAAGAGTTTTGCTTGATTAACCACTACATATGGAGATGAGAGGGACATAAATTACATTACCAAACACAAATTTAAAGAAGAGATCATCACCATTTTTTTCTTGCTGACATAATATCGATAAAAATATAACTATTTGAAAATTCTTCTACAATTTGTTGTGTATATAATTTATGACCAAACTACACTGGTATGGGTTGAAATAGTTTTTGTCTCATTACCGTTTTAACATTTTATATTATGTTTTTTTTTGCATTACGGTAGGGCTCCATTCTACAATTACGGTAATGAGATGAAAACGGTAAGTTAGTTGACACTCGCCGCGCGGGTTGCATGTGGGGGTCGCATGGCGCAGGTTGTCTCACCGCCCTTCTCACGGTGCTACCTACAGTAGATGACGCATGGTGTTGAGCTTGTTATAATTATTATTACGTAATCTATATACTATATTATATATATACTATATATTTATTTACACAAAAAGAGGGCAACAGGGGGGATAACATTGCATGGAGGGATGACGTGTACAACACAATTTTGCGTCCAAAGCACAGATGTTATATTCACAAGATTTGTGTCGAAACTAAAAGTTCATGTTTGGAAATAAGTTTCTGAAGAAAAGCTTGGAATTTACTTCTTCTTTCTCGATACTACCACTAATATATGTACAGGCATCTGTGGAGGGAAGTCTAAAATCAAAATGATAATGATAATATTATATTGGTAGCACGAACCGAAACATAAAATTAAATGATTTACATTTTCGATTTTAAAATATATAATAACCTATGGAGTTCCCTCCACCGACGCGACTGTTCCAATGTTTATATAACGATGTGAGTAATACATTGATGTGTGCGCAATAGAAGGGGAAGGCGGGTGTGGTACTCGCGCGTCGGTGGAGCGCATGCTCGCGTTCGGCCGAGAGCTGTACGCCATGAGCCAGAAGCTCCAGCAGGATGTCTACCACAAGTCTATGCTCGAGGTATGTTATACATAGTACAAAGGCCCATAATTATGGGAATCGGATGGCTATAAGTAATAGTTTTCTTCAGGCAAGGTTTGTATAAAATATTTTGTTTACACAAAATGGTCCTCCAAGCCGGATAGTTTAATAACTGCTAAGGTTTTTGTTCATAATGTTTTACACTTAACAAGTACGCTTTCTTGCTTTATGATCATTTGTATTTTATATTCAGATATGGGTTTTTGTGTTACAGGATGCATTCAGCCTGTTGGCATACAGTAACCCATGGGACAGCCCCGTGGGCTGGCAGCTAGAGCCCGTACGACGTGAGGCCGTTTGCGAGGCGCTCAATTCCGCCATATTAGGTACGCTAACTACCCATAGGGAAAACCGTATTCATTACATCATAATATACTTACTTTTGTATTTTGTTTAAGTAATGTGTGAAGTAATATAGTATATTATGTATGTGTCGCGCAGAGTCTCAGGGCATGCAGTGGAGCTCGCCGGTGGAGGCGTGCGTGTCGCACTCGCGCGCGCTGCTGCGGCGCATGTCGCGCGCGGGGCTGGGCGCGTGCGCGTTCGCGGACCTGGCGGCGCTGCTACGGCGCTGACCCCGCGCCGCGCCCCGCGCCCGCGCCCGCGCCGGCCGCGCGCCGCCCCGCGCCCGCGCCGCCCGCTCCGCACGACCGCCCCGCGCCGCGCGCGCGCGCCGCTCCGCACGCACGCGGCACGCACCGCACACGTTACTTTAAATGAGACCTTACCCGTACGCCACACTACATCGACGCTAGATATCATACGGCATACTCGATATCGTTATCGATACGCGTGATTTATCGATATTCATCATTTTATCGATCTGAGATATCACGATTTTTAATATTATATTGTTAGAGGGCATGGTATTCAAACATTTAAAGGAATATAGTATATCTATGTGTCGCACGAGGCTTCGCGAGAGCGGGTCGTGCGAGGCGACGTCGCGGTCTGCGAATCGAGAATTTATCGTTGCAATTGGAGTTGTAACGGCGGAAGATTGGGAGGATTGCATACAGATCGCAATACTATTGTATATAAAGACCAGGTGACTGTCGATCTGCAACAGTACGCACACACTCTGCCTTACGTGAGCGCTAGTGATGGGGCGTGTGTGTCGACGTGGATACGCCAAATATGTATGATACGTGTTTAAATCGCTTGGCAAACGATTGCTTAAGCCGCTTTGTAATGAGTGATATGTACACAGAGCGCTTGTCGGAGCTCCACGCGATTACAATTAGTTATTTATTTTGTTTTTAATTGTAGATTTTATATTTATTATTATAAAAAGGTTCATGATATTTTCCGACTTTCTCCGAAAGAAATCTCCAGTATATAGAGCATTGCGATTACGATGAGTAAGGTCGGTATAAATAATTAAAAAACTATAATTGTCTCATCTAAACCCACTACCTAGTATCTATTCAGTTTGATAGCCACTGTTGCTTTTTTGTATTCGTAATGATTGTGTTGACGTGTAATATTTATATTTGGTTTTTATTAAAAGTGTTTGTCGTTACATTTTGATGTCATCATTGGCTCTCCGACAATCGCTCCGCGTCACTTTTTATATTAATTATGAAGTGTGAAATATAATATTGTATATTCAATGAAAAAAAATAAGATTAATTTAAAAAGTGTGCTCCGGTTTGACTTCAACGAAAACGGACGTTGTAATATATAGACGAAATGTTTCGAATGTAGTTATAGTGATGTGAAACACGGACTATCGCTGTGTACATTGTCTGTCTGCGTATATAGTATATCGTTGTAGAGATATCATTTGTAAAGGGATACGGCGTGACACTGTTGTCGATAATTTTTTACTTATCGATATTTTCATCGACGCGGTCAAGCACCACGGTACGCTCAATAATGCCGTGTCTTTTGTAGAATAATAGTGATTTGTACTGTTTTTAGTTTTATAATAATTTACGAATTGATAGTTTTTATAACTCGATATCTTGTGTAATCGGATGTGAGCTAAAAGCGAATGATTTCCTACGAGACAAATCTGAATCATACGTGCTTTGGTCGCAACAGTGTCATCGCGAAATTAAATATAGAATTATATAACGTGAAATGCATGTAGAAATGCTAAGAAATACGAATTAGACGCGGCACTGCTCTTGGACCGACGGTGGCGGTGTGGTAGTGTGATGCTCGGCTTTCAAGCATTTATTTGCTCTCTACTGAAGTTCCTGCGCCGGGCTCGGCAGTAGGCACATATCATATATCTCAGCCGTACTGCTTTGTTTTTCTATGAAGAATCTTATTAATGTGCGTGTAAATTGCCGCGAAAGCGTGTTATTGGCTTACGAGTCGGTCCAAAAGTAGTGTCGCTGCTAGCCGCGGATGTCCGAGGCGTTATGTTAGTTATACAGGCAAACTTGTGTGGGTCTTTGATGTTCAATGGTCGATAATACATAAGAGATTTTTATATAACAATTTAGTTTTATTTGACTGTTTCCAACAATACCTTTCTTAGAATTATTATTTTTTCTATGTCATCACTTCTGCGATACAATCAACAATAAAAATAGTTATAAACAAAAACCTTTCTATTTTCTAAAATAATATTATCGAAAACAAAATACCATTTTTTCCTAAAAATGGTAAACACATTATTTCCTAAATCCCAAAATATACCTTGATTATTGAGAGTGTGTCGCGTGCACACAAGTTTGTCGGGTGTGTGGAGCGGTCCTGTGCTGCTGTGGAGGTGATTCTACATTGTTCTTGTACTGTATTGTTTTCTTTTTTAATAATATATTGTGTTTAAATGGTGCCTTGTGTTTTCATTAACTACTATAATAGCTAGCGTTGATATCTTACTCTGAAAAATCTGATTTTGATGCATAGGTTTCCTAGTGATTGTTGAGTTTTGGTTTTCGACTTTTTTTTAAGTAATAAAATCAATAATAATATATCCTATGTACAATAGCTTTGGCTTCAATACAGTATCAAGAAATGAATTATATTCCTGAAACAGTATGTAGGTACACGAAGAAGTGTTCACGTGCTATCAATATTTCGATAAATAAACGATCCGAGACACGTCGGCGCAAGCGCAGCGGCAAGGATAGTCGCCAAAAAGGTGCACTTTCTTTCATCGAGAAGTAATTAACGCTGTAAATTTTGGAATTGTAAATGTGGACAAGCCTAAAACATACTCATTTTTTCATTAAGTAGGTACATTGAATGAATATTTAGGTCATCCAAAAAATTCCAAAATTATTAAAATCCTAAAGGAGATGTAATGGCGCGTACTACATTGATTTATAACGTTACTGGGAGTTAATGTGCGTCAGAATACTTAGTAAGATAAATCCAACCTTATGCTTAGTATTTCCCACGACCTGCAATAACATATATGCTACTTTTCATTTTGTAAAAATAAACGTACACTTTTATCGTTTATAAACAAGTTCAAGTCCACACGGTCTAGACAACTATCCATTATCAGTTTAACTATTCCCGTACTAAAACCTTATTGGCATCGAAACCTAGAAAGCAATGCTCAAAGAAAGGATTATCATTTTCAGATTTTCGGACACCTTCGTTACTAAATATATAGATATTCACATATCCTTCGCACGCAGATTCAGCTTTTTATCAAGAGCCTATACTTATAAGACGGTTGCCAAAATATGTGAGATTAATCTCTGTCCTGTGTGTGAAGTCAAAAATAATCTCACCAAATAGTTTACACTGTACTACGACGAAAGTGAATACGTCATGGGTTAAAAGTGTTTAGCTTCTCCTTAATAGATTAGATCTTCCAAGAAACACTACGTCACTATGCTCCTGGCGTGGGGTACTAACAAAAAAAAACGTCTTGCTAGTTTTATCACAACAGTATTATTGACTACATTTTTCTTGTTTTATTTTATAACTAGCTTTTGCCCGCGGCTCCGCCCGCGTTATAAAGTTTTTCAGGCTAAAGTTTTCCGTTATAAAAGTAGTAGTTTCACAGGAGCCTATGTTCTTCCCAGGGTCTCAAACTATCTCCATATCAAATTTCATCTTAATACGTTGGGTAGTTTTTGAGTTTAACACGTTCAGCCAGACAGATGCAGCGGGGGACTTTGTTTTATAATATATTTTTTAGAACTTTTTAAGAGGAACAATCCCGTCATACATCATTGTTGCATAACTTTAACCGTTTACGCAGCGCAGGCAACGGAAGCTCTCAAAACTAATAATTTTCTCTGTTTTTGCAACATGTTTCATTACTGCTCCGCTCCTATTAGTCATAGCGTGATGATATATAGCCTATAGCACTCCAGGAACAAAGGGCTATCCAACGCAAAAAGATTTTTTCAGTTTGGACCGGTAGTTCCTGAGATGAGCCATTACTGCGCCGCTCCTATTGGGTATAGCGTGATGATATATAGCCTATAGCACTACACGAACAAAGGGCTATCCAACGCAAAAAGAATTTTTCGATTTGGACCGGTAGTTCCTGAGATTAGCGCGTTCAAACAAACAAACAAACAAACTCTTCAGCTTTATATAATAGTACTAGCTTTTGCCCGCGGCTCCGCCCGCGTTATAAAGTATTTCGGGCTAAAGTTTTCCGTTATAAAAGTCACGCTGTATAATTTCCTGGGAGCTTATGTTCTTCCCAGGGTCTCAAACTGTCTCCATACCAAATGTCAACTTAATACGTTGGATAGTTTTTGAGTTTAACACGTTCAGGCAGACAGATGCAGCGGGGGACTTTGGTTTATAATATATTTTTGTAGAACTCTTTAAGAGGAACAATCCCGTCATACATTATTGTTGAATTACTTTAACCGTTTACGCAGCGCACGCAGCGGATGCTCTAAAAACTAATTAATACATTTTCCCCGTTTTTTGCAACATGTTTCATTACTGCTACGCTCCTATCGGTCATAGCGTGATGATATATAGCCTATAGCACTCCAGGAACAAAGGTCTATCCAACACAAAAATATTTTTACAGTTCAAATCGGTTGTTCCTGAGATTAGCCATTACTGCTCCGCTCCTATTAGTCATAGCGTGATGATATATAGCCTATAGCACTCCACAAATAAAGGGCTATTCAACACAAAAATAATTTTTCAGTTCGAACCGGTAGTTCCTGAGATTAGCTACCACTGCTCCGCTCCCATTGGGTATAGCGTGATGATATATAGCCTATAGCACTCCATGACCAAAGGGCTATTTAACACAAAAAGATTTTTTCAATTTGAACCGGTAGTTCCTGAGATTAGCTATTACTGCTCCGCTCCCATTGGGTATAGCGTGATGATATATAGCCTATAGCACTCCAAGACCAAAGGGCTATCCAACACAAAAAGAATTTTTCAATTTGAACCGGTAGTTCCTGAGATTAGCTATTACTGCTCCGCTCCCATTGGGTATAGCGTGATGATATATAGCCTATAGCACTTCACGGACATAGGGCTATCCAACGCAAAAAGAATTTTTCAGTTTGGACCGGTAGTTCCTGAGATTAGCGCGTTCAAACAAACAAACAAACAAACAAACAAACAAACAAACAAACAAACAAACAAACAAACTCTTCAGCTTTATATAATAGTATATAGATTGGACAAATATTTAAAATTTAGAATTATAAAAATTTTCGAACTAATTACATAGTCATTGAAATAAAACTATTTACGTATTTTATCGTGGATATTTATATTATTAATTTCTCCCGACGTTTCGAAGACTTTGCAGCCTTCATGGTCACGGGGCGGACTGAGGTGTTGGTCATCCGCAAGTGAAAGTTACAATGTCTACTTACATTTTACCTACTATATTCCTCGTAATGGTTGGCCACCTATAAGTAGCACCTTGTCACTTTTATAACATCTCTCTACGTGAGGAAAATCTATTAATTCCGAAACAACTAATTATTTTATTGGTTGTTGTTGAAGTTAAAACTGAGTATAAACACAGCGCCAGAAAGTAAAAGGTGCATTCGGCTAAGTCCGGATAAGCAGTTAAATCGTACTTACGCAGTTAATTCAATAGTACTGCGAAGCTTATCTTTTAGCTATAGACACGTAGGCGACAACACAATTTGTTTTTGGTTCGCCCAGTATATTGCATCTCACGCTAAGGCCAAAAACGTGTGTGCTATGTGTACTGAAAAAAAGGGGTGAATTTCGCTTTTGAAAACACTGATGCACATTTCTATTTGCTTTCGGGGATCTTATCATATGAGCTTCAGAAATGTTATTTGAAGGTAATCCGAACTTTTCTAGCGAACATTCGACACCTACTTTCTAAGGGATTTTAAATTTTCTTAAAGACAATATGATGTCTTATTTTTAAGCAAGAAGAATTAAAAGATGATAGAATTACCAAAAAAAGTAGCTCTAATAATAAGCACTTTGATATATATAATTCCAGTACCAGTTATATATTTTATGAGAAAAATAATCGAGCATCCACGTTTGTCGTCAGCTATGAGTTCTATTTTGTACGCAACTGAATTTGCCCGCACCGGCGGTCATTGGAACCCGGCTCCACGCTGCGCTATTATGGCAAATTTTTCATGCAAACGATGTTTGCTATCCAATGTAAAAGTTACTGTTCCCATTGTCTAAATTATGATATTTTTTTTTATAGGTTCATAAAGCTGGTTATTACACTAGGTAATAGATACAATATAAATAATGCGTTCAATATTCAAAATAATCTTACTACGTACAATCAACAATATGTAAACTCGACATGCACAAATAGGAAACAAAAGAGAAACGAGAATGGTGATGTATACTAAAGTAATATCAGCCCTGTATTATATACTGTCCCACTGCTGGGTACGGGCCTCCCCTATAACTGAGAGGGATTAGGCCTTAGTCCACCACATTGGCCTAGTGCGGGTTGGTAGACTTCACATACCTTCAAGTTTCAACCAAGAATAGATCAGGTATGTAGTTTTCCTTCACTGTTAAAGTAAGCGATAATTCACAAAGAATACCCACATATTCTTGAAAAGTCAGAGATGTGTGCCTTTGGGTTCTGAACCTGCGGACATTCGTCTCGGCAGTCCGTTCCACACCCAACTAGGCTATCGCAGTTTAGATCGAATCTACTTAAGGCACCGAATCCCACAAAATATATCACCTAGACCCCAGTTTGGGCACATTGTCTCCCGATTCTTGCGCCATTATAAATCCACTCGTACTGAAATATGGCATCAATATGGTAATAACATACGAATGCGGCGCGGCGGCACAGAGCGGCGGTGCGCTCACGGCTGTCGGATAACGACCCATTGAATGATTATGATAATTTATGAAAAATTACTCCAGAATTTAATAAATGCTGTTCGACGGAGATTGCGCCGCTGTTTCCATTGGATTTATGTCTCGAGTCGATTTTAAAATGCGAGGGTGGTTTAATTACCCATCGTCTGTAGGGTTGTCGAGGCTGTACGTATATATTTTGATTGAAATTACTTTAAGCACCTATAACAGAAGTTAAGAATTAAATAGTTTTAGAATGAATCAATTTTAATCTGTATATTTAGGTATAATTTTTTGTCTTGATTCTTTAATTAAGCATACTTTTCTACATGAGGTATTATTATTGTATTGTGGTGAAACAGAATTTCAATGATATAACGTATCAAAATTAAACAACATCATATACTTAAGTAGATCATTTTACAATAGGCATCACTTAAAAAAACAGTTATTCTATAGTTTTTAAATATCTCATCTATTTTTCTAAAATAAGCAGCAGTTTTTTGCTTCTTTATAAACGACGCTCGCAATTGCAGTGTAAATCTTTGTATAACGATACAAGTCCAAGTCTTTTTATTCTAAGGTAAATTAATTTACAAGGATGATAAACTGCGTTTATTCGTGAGTTGTGGATATTAAAAAGGGATAAGTACATCGAGGAATCCTATGGGTTTTGTTCAAACATCTACAACCCTAGACTCCGGTGCTGTTTTTGTTAACTTCCGTTATATTTATATTGAACGAATAATTTAACATATCTTTTGGTTCGACGTGCATCGGTTCGGGATTTGCAATTCCTTCTGTCTAGAGCAATGGGCAGCAGGTCACTACCAGAGGAGAAACGTACAAAATAATATATTTCATTTTGCTTTTGCAATATGTGAGATGTGTTCTTGTTTTGAGGTGACGAACTCGGTGAAGGGTCTTAACGTGTACAGCCAGCCACAAAAGCAGCTAAACAAATTGAAAATTATAAATCGCGTCTATACATCTAAAATAAAGTAATATCTCTGAAATGTATTTTAGTAACAAATAAACGATTATTGATACCAAGAAAAAAGTTTAAAGGCAATTTGAAATTTTGAATTTGTTCAGCGGTTTTTTTGTTGACTGTACAATGTTCTTAGTTTAAGTGCCCTGTGTTTCTACTAATGGATAGCTTAATTAGTTGTAACGAGAAAATGCAATTCATCGTTTAAGTTGTATTTTTGAATGAAAGAATCATTAAATTAAATGGGCTAATTAACATACCTTTGTAGGTTATAGATATTTATGATAAAGCATATGTAATTAATGCGTAACGTTTTTGGCAATTTAAATATTCTTTACTGTTTTACATTCAATTATTTCGGAAGTACACATTACGTCAATGTGTAAAATCGCTTTGAAGTTTAGGATTTGTACAGGAACTTTTGTAGTTAACAGTACATATTATTGTATTATTGCTAATTCGTGTTTAATTAAGGCCGTCGTAGTACGTGGATATAGTGATGATCAGTGATCGTCACTGCCCATGAACATGGGATGTTCAGTACGGATCAGGTTGCTGGCTATAAAATATACACTGAGAAAATTATTTTTTAATCACTTTTAATTCATTTTTAAGTAAACCTGCCATAAAAAGTATTCATTACCAAAAATTATGTGCAATAAAAATAATCTGCTCAACAATAAACTCTCAGTACGTCATTGTAAAAATTGTTAAATTAGTCATGTGTCATCATTACTATTATAATACGTTGGTGCGAGGGAGATAGTAAGATTATCACGAGATTTATTAATTTATTATATTTAGAATCCTTTACAATATCAAATAGTAAATATTGGAATTTCAACGGGAAATAAAACGCAATCTAGTTATTTCATAAAGACGATTGGTAGCATTGTCCAGTATTTTCTTTCTCCCTATTATGTATTACCCGTTCCCAAGCAGTTCGTGTCGTTTCCAGCGATATCTGCGGCGCGTCAGCTCGGCAAGGTCCGGCGTGGCCCGCGAGAGATTGAATGAAAACATTGAATATTTATTCTGAGAAGCCAGTGCAGCGCTCCGGGCCATAGCCGCGTTTGCTGATCAGCCATTTCACCAGAAACGATACTCCTCTCTGAACTGAGTTGTAGGAGTAAGATAATGTTTGATTCGACCGGAATTTCATCAAAGGCTTCTGTCGTGTGGAAATTAAGTTTTTACTACGTACATAAGAAATTACACTATTGTATTTATTTCTGAACTAAGTAAGTATGGGCTAAATTGTGATTTAAATGCAATAGCTGTTATAATTTACCAATTTATGATTTACTTTCATAAAGTGAGAGAAGCCGAGGCTGTCGAATATAGATCTTTTTAAATATAACTTTCAAGAGGCTACATAACTGAGCAGTATACATGAATTTAACTTTATAAGATCTTATACATTGTCGCGTATCAAATAGATACATGAAGGAGAAAAAAATCTGACAGTATCTTATAGTGTCCATAAATTGTAACGGGTCTTTGTTTTAAATCTTTGGCAGGCGCGGGATCATCTTGCGGTTCTCCTTTTAATATTTGATCTGCATATTTATAAATCGGCGGGAACTGTTTGCAGCGCCCTCGACCGTGTTTGTTGATTTATAGTTTATTTCATTTAGTCTGCCCGTTGGTCCGCGAACGAAATCTTTATTTGTACAACATATGCTGAGAATCCCTTATATAATTCATATTTGTGTACCTTCGTGAGATTGTGAATTACTTCTGGTTTTTTTACAGTTGCCGGTTATTAGAATCTGCATTATTTCGGCCAGTACTGCAGGGGTATTTGATATAAAAAAAAGAAATTAATTAATAGTTTTAAATCAATTTAATTTAAAATTAAAACCATTGACAATTGTTGGCAAAACTCAAGTAGAATATGTACGTTTGTTTACTTACAATGATTTATAAAATAATATAATTTGAAGAAATGATTACCTAATCTCACCTACATTATCCATATATACAGTCGCATAGAATTAAATACAAATCTAATCTCGAAAATCTTACAAATCGAAACTCGATGAGTATCATTGTTACTTCTTACATACCCTATGCGTTGAGCAATAAATGCTTTCAACTAACATGGCGTGTATCCACTCTGATCCTACCATATTGGCTTGATAAGGATTAGTAGGCCAGTAGATAGTACATTAGCTAACAAGGTACACCGTCTTTCTAGCTTGTAGTCGACTTGGATCCCTTATAATTTAACATCTGCAGTATTTCCGTAATGTACAGATCTCTCACAAGGCACGTATCCAGTAAATCCATGTTTACAAAGCATGTCTAAGAAGAATTCCCCCTTGTGAGTGGTGGGTGTCTCTATCACGGACAGTTGATGGTCGAGCCGCATTCTGAGCGAGTTGTTGGCGGTAGTGGCTGGCCAGAGGACTGGTAGGAGAGTAGTTTGTTGCGGTGTTGGGTTGCTAAAATAAAAAAGGTTAAATTTATTGATTAAATAGGTTTTTTGAAGTGTCATTAGAAGTACACATTTTTCCGAATATGCTTATATTATGTTACTCAAGAACTTATACTATCTATATGCAAAATTTCATCTTAACCCATCTAGTATTACTCAGATCGCAGACCTACTTGGTTCATTACTACACATATTCACTCAGCCCATTTACTTTATACGCATTACGCCATTTTTCAAATCGTCAGATTAGCAATTCTCCACGTGTGTGCCAATCGCGATGTGTACTCACTGAATTGCTGAGTAATGTGAAGACCAAGCAAACATTGTCGCATGTAGTGTGTTGCAATTGTTTCTAGATACGTTGAGTGTGTTGTTAGATATTTCTACCATTTGGACTGAGGTTAATGTTACTTGTGATTGCGGTAGTCTATGTAAAAGGGGGTTTGGATAAGTACCAATGTTGTCTATTTCTGCCGTCAAGTATCAGTGTGCAATCCTGTTTATTTTTCAAATATTAAACATAATTGTTGGCCATAGTCTTTTGATTGCATTGCAGTGCCTTCCAGTAAAAGGTATTGAAAATTTTCGCGGTGGTGTATTGTCATTGTGTCAGTGATAAGTATAAAACCACGAAAATAAATGATCCCCAGTTTTTGTAATATTATGGGTAGCCAGAAACTATACATACCAGTGGTGGTGGATTATATTTACAGATATAATGTTTTCTATATTAAACATAAGCTTACCCGAATTTCATAAAATTCGTGAGCATCGTAGTAAATCTGTCTATGAAAAGTTTGTCTCTTGATGATAAGACCATTGGAAGTCCTCCAGGCTTGAATGCGTAGAAGATATCGTCAGAATGACACGCTCCTTCCAATCCAGTTGACGATCCAAAGAAGAATTTTGCAAAATTTCTATCACCAACGTACGAAAACATGTAATTATATACTGGTTTGTCAGAGTATTTGGTCATTAACTTTGAAAATGTATCAGAGGTTGAATACGCCATCCAGTCTGAGTAGAAGTCCACTACTCCCCTTATTTGTTCTTTGGATATCCGTCTATTACTAAAATAATGTTCGCGAAATTTCCTCGCTATATCTTGTTTCACTTCTTGAGAGTTCCAGGAGAATACCGATGGCAGTTTGTCTGTAAAGTTATCTTCTAAATCTTTGAAGGTTGTGTCGTCATTTAACCCGTAAAATAACATTCCTTCGATGTCCACGAAACCGTTGATTATGGGCACCTTATTGAAATCTCCAGATTTGATTGTGTTGTAAGGAGTATCGTGAAAGAAAGGTTCATTGAATGCGTTGTCAATACATGGAGAATACTTGAAATATCTGGGATTAATTGATGTGTCCTGGCAGTTTCCAAGCAAATCACTAACTGAGGAGTTATTAAATATTTCAAAAGCATTCATTTCGTCTCCAACTCGACCAAATTTAGCAGCATCTTCGAATATTGGTTTCTTATGTTCTGGATTAAATGCCCATGGAGTAATAGGTGTTCCACTCATCAAAATCGCTTTATGGAATAATCCTTTACTAGACTTGGATAGTAAATGCATCGCTGCAGCGCTAGCTCCTGCGCTTTGACCAGATATTGTCACATTTTCAGGGTCTCCGCCAAAAACAGCGATATTCTCCCTTATCCATTTCAAAGCTGCCACCTGATCTTTCAACCCAAGATTAGCTACATTATTTAAACACAAGAATCCCAAGATGCCAATTCTATAATTAATAATAACGACTATAACATTTTTTGTGACTAGGAATTCTGGATCATATTGCCATTTACTGCCGTAGTAGTAGGCTCCACCGTGGAGGAACACCAGGACTGGTAGTCTCTCACCAGGTTTCACTTGGTTTGGAGTGTATACATCAAGCTCGAGGCAATCTTCTGACCCAAGTTTGAGGAAATTAAGCGCTTGTGCACAAGAGCCAAAGCGTTTGGTCGCGTGGAAGACTCCTCTCCATTTTGGCGGACTTCGTGGCAGCTGGAAAAGTACATTGGGATTATATGCATTTAGTTAGTGCGTAAATCGTTTCATGGCGGAATCTGGTCTAACACGATCAGGTAAAGAATAAACATTATTTCCAGAGTAATTTAATTTTTTGTGGAATTAGAGCCGGCTATAGCAAGAACTCTACCTTGGAGGGCGATATTAAACAATGCGGGTCACATAATAATATTATACCTTCATATCGAACAAACATCGTGTACCGGCGCGAAGGACGTTGAGCCGACTATAAGACTTAAAATCGAATGTCTCAGGGTGACTGAATCAATTTACATTCTTATTTTAATGATTATGATAATTATTGCTTTAACATTGGCATAAATTGTTAATACATGTAATAAAATTTATTGTAATTATAATTGGACCTGCGATTTAGGTAATTTTATTGAGTTTTGCATAGGCTTTAAGAATAATTTAAGACTTTTTGAGAAATCGGTTACCTAATTCCCACGGGCCAAAGTATAAAATAGTTTACAGTTTTTAATACAATAGCACTTTTTACATAAAAAAGTAATGTTATCTTATGTTGTATTAAAATTAGATCGATAAAAGTAAGTGATAATTATTTTAACTTCGCTGACGTAAATAAAGACAATACTCACTCGAAATCTCTCGCTCACAGCGTAGGGTATGCCATAATACCTATATTGTCCAACCACGCTCCTTAGACCCCTCAGTCGACCCTGCTTCGTATGGACTATAGGCGTGAAAATATTCACCAGGCTGTCGACGCTTCCATTTAATATACACCATGTGCACAAAATTAATAAGTTTAAATTCATTTTATTCTATTTTTTATTGTTGAAGTGGGCAACATTTTTTCAATTTACTTTCTATTTCCTTTTTTACGCTGATTCTATTTTTTATTTAAGCGGGAAACAGATGATATTTACTTTTTTTTAATCTGCATTAAACCTTATAGGTATCAAAATTCCTTCGGAATATTGTTTTATAATTCATTTGGATATGACATGAGCCATGAAGATATTTATAAGTAGCGTTGTATTTCACACATTGCTAATTATAATGAGCTTTAAAATTATCATAAGTTTTGGCAAGCACTATAATTATATCATATGTGCAAAATTTGTTCATCACTTATTTTGTTAAACACTAAACATACTATAATTTATTCAAACATTTAAAGATTTTTCTGATGTCCATCGCTGGTTATTCTATAGTCTGATCAACTAATTTTGCTATTATTTACAAATTTTAATAAAATAATTAAAATCACAATAAAAACAATTTTCATTCACTCAGTTACTCATATCATTCAGTCGCTGAACAAATTTTAATTCATCTCATTTAAATGTTACACAACAGACCTTCAAAATAAAAAAATCACAACCACAGTTCACACACTATATAAAACAAATCACAGGTTTAAATCTATAAGATCTAATACACAACTCGAGTGGGCCCCGCCGGAGTGAGTAGTGACGAAAGGTGAACTAGCAGTGAGCAAATAGCTTGCGTAAGAATGCAAAAACTTACTCGCTTGTTACCCTCGCGTGTTATGCTAAACATGGGAACTGAAGTGATAGTATGATGGTTTTGAAGATGGTTGACTTCTCTACAAAACATATCAATCTTTATTACTCAATGCATGCTTTGCTATATTGTATGGTCTAAGACTCTAGAATCTTGCTGGTGGTAGGAAATATTTTATATCCATCCAGAAAATGGCCACCGTACAGAAGGTGTTAAAACCCGCCATCGTGGCTCACTTAAGTGTGTCGTGTTCTGAATTCAGCCTGTGCATATCCGATTCAAACAGGCCGACATTATTGTGTCGACTGTCGAGGGGTAATCATCTCTCATCAGTCGACATTCTATTGGTTCCCACTCCACTTCATCAGGTGTAGGGGGATCATTTTGCTTTGCCCGTATATAATAAAATATTTTCATAGATTCACGTATCGTATTGTTCGAACATAAATGTTTCTTTTTCTATCCTACAATCTTTGTTATAGTGGAGTAAATTAGGGTTTTGGGTTTGTATATGTTAAAAAATTGTTACTTTTAATTCATTTGGTATACAAATGAATGGCTGACAAGTAGAATACTTGGTTAATGGTCGACAAAACTGACAATTAACAGTATTATTACCAAAAAGAGTATGAGTAGTTCTTGTCACCTTAAGAAATAAAAAATGGTTATAATTCTATAGTGCTAATACTAGAGTAGTACTTAAACTGATGCATTTATATAAACCTAAGAGCAAAGATAAGGAATTAAAGGCGGAAACACATTCCTAAATATTATAATGTGTTACAAGTTTTCCTTCAAATCCGTCTTTCCTAAGTGCTTTTCTTCATACCTCGCATTCAGTCTTTTAATATAACTTAAATCTAAAGTGTCTCGTCACTCGTGCTAGTTTCACAAATGGTAGAATGACAGCAGTTTTGCTAATATTATAGTTGTGCTATACACCGTTTTGGGACTATATCTCAATAAACATACAAACCTCTTTACAAACTTTCACGTTTATAATATAGATCCCATGCAAAAAATCATTAAAATTATAAGCAGCAGTTTAACCTCGGCAATTAAGGCGCGTTAGCCATTTTATTTGCGAATTACAATAATTATAAGATTGTATTAATATATTCGTAACAGGCCAGTGTGTCAATGTCAACAGCCTCCTGCCAAAATAAACAACTTGTATCGTGGGTATTTTAAAAATTACATTATCTAATAGTTCGTCGGGCCATTGACTGAGGTGTTGGCTTAGTGCATTTATAACTAGCTATTTAATATGAGATTTTCTTTTTTATTAGATTCGTCTGTCCCCAACTTACCCTGTATGATATATTACAAAGAAATTTAATAAGTTTCAGATATTCGACTTTGAATACAACGAGTATTTTTAGCGTGACACGGTAACAAACATTTATGCTGATAAAAAACTAAATTTATTTTTTCGCGAGTTATATTTCGTCGCGGATAGATGGGCTTTTTAAAAATATCAATATATGTATTTATGATTTTAATAATATATTACATTAAAAGCCCGTGGACTTGACCGTCCACGCTGAGAACAAGCTGAGAACTGATTTTTATTTATTCAAACATATAATCATTGAATCTTATCTTTAAACTTAATTATCTTCTTATATTTCTTCTTATGTTTTAATTACGGTGACGTAACTCTCGCGTCTTTTTTTTTTAAACATACATATTACTTATATCCAATTTTATTTTACATAATATATTAAAAGTTGTATACGAATTCTAAATCGTCTATCATTACATTAAAATTGCTCGGAAAAACTGTCTAGAGAAACTTTGGGAGCCCAAGTAATTTCTATCATGTTACTTAACAAGTTATAATTCCGGGGATTGCAAGAAGTAGTCAGGTTGATTAACTTCGCTGTCAAACTGTCATGGTAACAAGACAACTATAGTTTTATTTTGGTAACAATGCAGACTGTCACGGCTGTCCACAATCTAAAACCTTTTACAATAACTTCGGTTACAACAAAAAATTGTGCCTGTTTGAATGATTTTCTCTTGATGTGAGGCGAAGTATGTAAACACTACAATTAACGAATACTTATTTATCGGACCATTCTTTGTATGTACACCACTAGTTTTAATTACTAAAAATAAAAATAGCGTTATATTCTGCTGCCGTTACAGAACACATGTTTGATAAAAAAAAAAGATGTCATAAAATTATCCCTAAATATATTTTTTGTCAAAACTTACGTTGATTCATAAATCTGGTTTTCTAACATCCATTGGTCAATTCATAAACTTGATAGTTTTTATTAGGTCGTATTGTAAAAGTCTCTTACAAAAAAATTGTATTTATGAATGAATGTCAATGATCAATCTGACGTAATATACACATTTCTTACTTATTACGTGTTGTATCCATAATTTTATTTAGTACTAGCTTTCGCCCGCAGCTTCGCCCACGTGGATTTCGGACTTCAAAAATGGAGGAGGTGTTCAATTTGTCGGGATGTTTTTTTAATGTATGGTGGTATGCAGGTGGTCCGATTGTCCGGTCAGGGTCTGCTGATGGGATCCTGGTGAAATCGAAGGAACTTTTAACCACTACGGTTGTACACGCAACGGAAGTTTAAAAAATGGAGTAACTTCTCCCGTTTTCCCAACATTTCCCTTCACTGTTCTGCTACTGTTAATTGTAGCGTGATGAAGAGTATACGATAACCAGCTCAGGAGTATGAAAAATAATTGTACCAAGTTTCGTTAAAATCCGTCGAGTAGTTTTTATTTCTATAACGGTTATACAGACAGACAGACAGACAGACAGACAGACAAAAATTTTACTAATTGCATTTTTGGCATCAGTATCGATCCCTAATCACCCCCTGATAGTTATTTTGGAAATATATTTCATGTACAGAATTGACCTCTCTACAGATTTATTATAAGTATAGATATAGATTTATAAAAGTTTTAACATAGCTTTGTTATTTAGATATTAATAAAAATTGTAATTGCACATTTATGTCCTACTTCTCTTAAGTACTCCTTTTATTGTTTTGGTAATTAAAAGATATTGGTGTAAGTATATAGTTGATATCGATTAGTATGACGAAACTGGGAAAGGTTTGATTGGGACATGGGACATTAAAATAAAACTATTTTACGGATTTTATCGCGGTTTTTATATTATATTTTCTCCCGACATTTCGAATATTTGCAGCGTTCGTGGTCACGTGGTGGACTACATAATAGTTTTATTTCAATATCTAACATTCACGCCAACATAAGATATCATTAATCACATGTGAGTTGGCAGTCGATATGATGGACTTGGTCTCTATTAAGAAAATAACTTCGGCTAACTCTGGACACACTAGTTGCATCCCGCCTCGATAGATAAAGTTCGGAATACCGCACACAGAAGCTCATCTAATATGTAGCAAGGATTTAATTAAGCCAGTTTGAGTATTCTGGAATGCACAGTAATCTTCGAGAGAAGACAATCCACGAGCAAACAAAAGTAAATAACGAAGTGGACGCTACTAATAGACGGACAGTCGCATTGGACGGTTATTCTCGCAAGTTTTGAATTAAAACTCGCAGGAAGTCCGCCCCGGCCTTCCAATTTGCATGTTTGCCCCGTTTATAACAATTAGCCGTCGCTTCTCGGGTATTTTTCTTTATTACCCGGATTAACAGCGGAGCGGGACGTTCCGGGACGTTCCGGGACGCTCCGGGACGGCACACAGGGCGACGACATCAGCGACTTCATTTACTTTTGTTAATTAGTCGGATTTTTATCTTTAATACTTTAAGAACTATTGTATTTATGTCTGTTGGGATGTCAACTGCTATTTATATGGATTTGAAATAATGGAATCTTTTCTTCAACTCAGATTTAATTAAATTTGGCTCATGATTCACCCGCTAACAAGACTAAAATATTAATCATGAATTTATACCGACGAAGTATACGTAAATGTGTTTTGAGTAACTAAGAAAATTAAAATGGCATTGGTGATTCACATTTCTTTACAAATAATGGCAAAGTAAACTATGGCCCAGGACATGACATACTAAAATAGTGCAGGTGTGCTTACCAATTAAGTACTATCCACCTATTTTTTTTTCGCCGGCAAAAAACGCTTTATCGCTACCGTCATGTGTGAGGTGAGTGAAACGGTCATGTTGGTTCCACCGGTTTGCGGACCTTGTGATTAGAAATTAACAGATGTGCTATACCTATTATAGAGGTTACTTTACAATACCTAACTTTGACTGGCAAAAGCTAGTTTTCCTTTGAATATATTCCAGTTTCCTTATCATCTAAAAGAAATTAGCGAGTAAAGATAAAAACATAATAATATAAAATGTAGGCAGTTCATAACAGTCCTTACTATCATATGGAAGCGTATCTACCTATTACTTTGCCCTTTTCTACAAAAAAAAAACAATAAACAGAATATAGCCACTTAACTCCGCAAACTATCTTATTAACTCAGCAACAACAGAAAAACTCAAGCAAACAATCCAATAATTTGTTAGTTTATTTCTTTAGAAAGTACGAATGAATCATAATTAGCGTACTGCCACGTTCCGCTGCAGCGCTGACTCGCGCTTAATAATGTATACCAATTGTCGCTGGATTGTGGCATTTTGCGTTTATAATACGCTCCGGAAAACGTAACTTTGTCCGCGATAAATAACTCTGTTATTGTTGGCAACTGTTCGGATTTCGTTTCGCGTCGCTTTTAAGCTGTCCCGAAAATAATGTTACTTATTGTCAATGTGCTGCTTTTTTGATAGGAAAGATAATAGATTGTATAGAAGAGCGTGAAACTGTAACTATATTAAACAATTGTCCGCCATTTTCAATAAACCATCTTAATCTTTAATGTACTAATAAATATTCTTATAAATTTCTTTTACGTATCATATTTGCAACTTTGTTCGCCTACGTGATAAATAAAGGACCTCTTTTATTTAAGATCACTTTTACTATTAAACATTTCAGCATTCATGAATGCCTCTCATCCTTCACGACAATCAAGAAGTTTTTATTACGCGGTTTGCGGTCCATTCAACTTTTGGAACGACCAAGATGTAGGGTGAAATATTGTGGTAGGTTTACAGTCTATACCCACGTAAGTAATACGTAAAACCCAAAATAGAGGGCAGCCCAACTCCAACTCTTACTGATGACAAAACTATCCACCATCAGCATCCAATCACTTCGGAACCATTTAAAACAATTACCGAACTGTTCTGACGTGAGCCGGAGCCTCGCAGGAGCGGCGTCAGCTCCCGGTAATTGTCAGCGGGAAGTTGTGCGGCCCGTGTGCACAACACGTCGCAACTTGCGCTGATCTCACCGGTATCTTCACATTGTATTGCCTTACGATACGGACTTGGAGTTATTTGCTATAATTTACTGTTGGGCTATAATCTTACACGTAATTTTGAAAATGGATTTTAAAATCTCTATTGTCTTGAGATAATTCCACTCTGATAGATAATATTATTTACCTAACGTTATCTAGTTATCAAGTTAAATGTAAAGACAATGCTTCGAAATCAGTAGACATAAAATTAAATTAATCGACAAATGACCTTAAATATTAAGTATTACAACATATTTAAGCATAAAGAAGACATTGACAAAGTTATTCTATACAATGTCAATAAAGTTTAAGCCCGCGGCAGAGTCGATCCGACCTCCCTGCTCGAGTAATCGTTAAAAATAATGTAAAGAAAACTCAAGGACTTAAGAAAAAGAGAGAGGAAAAGTTTACAAGTTTCAAAGAAACTCACAATGGCTGTGAAATTAATTTGTGAGAAACATTTTCGAGTGGCCGATCGCCGCCTCGGGTGGCGTGGCGGCGGCATCGCTGCTTCGTCTACAAGTGCTCGAGTTTTTGCTACACATCGGGCCGGACTCGCCATGCTAGCCTGTTTGTATTGACCTCACAATGTCGAGCTATGTTCACTTTAATGGATCTTTACTGCCAGTTTGTTTTATGTAATAAAAAAGATGTGATCATTTTCAACGAACATACTTAATAAGTATTATTGATATCAGATAATAAATATTATTAATTAGACATTACAAATGTTTTGTTTAGAAAAGTCATCACATCTTTGATAGATTTGAAATAAGAAATGCCTTTTTGCGTTATGCCCGATTGTTGATAAAAAATATTAAAAAAAATTATTTAAGTTGGTATGCGGTAGAACTTTACCCGTTGAATTGTGTTAAAATAATGTAAACAATACATTCTGAAATAAAAAATATTGAATTATGAAAATTTTATTTGAACGCAAAATATCAATTGTCAATTTCAAGAAATGAATGAATCATTGGAGACTGCCTTGGTGGCCTAGTTGTATTGGGTGCTCCGTTCTACCACTGCTTTGAGCTCCCCGGTTCAAGTCCCTGGTCGGACAAAGTAATATTTATATTTGTGTTTTGCTGCTCACCGTCAGCCCGGAGTATAAAATTTATGCCCGAAACAGCGATAGGCTCGCACGCTATCACATCGTGGAACGGAACACACTTGGCGAATACCAATTGCCCTTTGCATCACTGCCTACCTTTTCGGAGATAAAGACGCGATGTGTGTTTGTTTTTTGAACAATGGTGAGGTATGATCCCCCTATCGCTAACCAATTCCGCACCTGCACCAAAGTTTTCGCTATTAACATAGTTGACAGACGCACAAACAGCCGGCGGGAGCACTCTCAATGTAAGTTGAAAACTTGCCCGTTTGTGACGGCCGAGGGCGCGGGAGGGGCGCGGGAGGGGCGCTGGAGGGGCGGCCCCTCGCGATTTATGTATATTGTTCATTTTAAATTATTACTTAGCATTATCTATGTAGAACGCTTTTTGCCTTTTGTTAGTTGTCGTGTTAACGCGCTATTCCGCATATTTACGACGTGGCGGAGGTTATGAGTTTACCGCTACCTGTTTTTGTTCGCACTTCATACGACTAAATGTATTCGTAAAGTTGAGCGTATCTTCTCTTAAATAGTTTGATTAGAAATGTAAGAGGAACAGACAAATGTGTTAAGACAACTGATGAATTATAGAATATAGATTTAGTGAGCACAAAATGTCCAAAACTGATAGTACAATACATATTCTAGGAATGATAAGACTACTTAAAATATAATAGGATAGAAAACACTCGGAAGTAAACTGAAAACACTAGTTGCGTCTATCCTAGACATATCAGAATCTGAATAATTGACTTTCGATGCCTTTTCGTATTACTCTTAAATTGTGTATTTTTCGTAACATAGTATCAAAATAAATTGATATACTAAGGTAAAGGAACCGTTGAAGGCCCACCTAATTTTAAAATTTCTATAAAATCGTTTCATGAAAAAATATAAAGAGAACGCTGATTGAATTGCAACATATCACTACTACTACGTAGTATGTATTCGCAACAAATGAAAAAAACAAAAGCCACTGGGCCTTGTTAGGAGGCTGATTTTCGGTCACTACCTTACCATACATTCGTTTTCACTAAGGTCTGTATCGAAACGCTAGACTTTTAACAAAGCGGTCGGCCAGTAGCTCAATTGGGCGTGAACACCGCGCCTGTCTAAACATAGCTCGGTTTTTTATTCCTCCACTCGCACTATTTGCTTTTCATTAGGTTTACAGCGTGTACTCGGTTAGAAGGAGCATGAATTAAAAAAAAAGGTATTAATGGTTGCTTTGGCGACAGTTGAGTAAAGAACAGTAGTCAAATAAATTGATGCAAAATGTAGCATGCAGGCTGGTTGAATGTTTTTCCTTTTTCAAATATCGTGACGCATTTTCGTTTCATCGAGTTTCAAATCACAACGATTCTGAAGAAGTTTCACTTCACAAATGTTTTATTGAGTGTTCTTGGTGGTAGCTTCGCTTGCGTAATGACTCCTTCCTATAAAATAAAAACAATAAAACTTTCTACCAATTGATGTCAACTTCTCACTGCTACATCTATTCAAAATTTCATAAATAGTCCATTATATCTATGGAAGAAAATTGCCAAGATATAAAGCTTATATGTTAATCCAGATCATAATCCATGCGAGTGACAAATTTCATCCAAATCCGTTCAGATGTTTTTGCGTTTACTTTTAACAAACATATAAACATTTCACAAACTTTCGCATTTAAAATATCACTGAGAAGTAAGGCTGTAGGTGGTGTAAATGGTTGTAAGTCGTAAATTGTGGATTTATTCTCAAAAAATTATTGATCTAGTTATATTTCTGTTAGGCTTGGGTTGTAAGGACCAAAGGAGTATCGTGTCATCCCATGATACCCTCGACACAAAGCCTGCATTTCAGTGTGGGGTGATATAAAAAACCTTGTCTTTTTCAATACGATTAGTTGTATTTTTAATCTAGTAGCAGCATGTGTGACTTCGGATTCAAATTCTAAGTCAGGAAAGCTTGTGTTTGAGTTTTTCTAACAAGATTTGCACGGTCCTTATATATTCAAAAGTATTTTTTTTCGCAAAATGCTTAAAATTAATCAATATTAGAATCGAATCAGACAGAGGAAGGTGAGTACGATTACTTGATGGTCACTTACCATCAAGTTTGACTGGTTTAATAAAAGCTCCTTCTACACGGTTAGTAGTTGACTGTATCGTGCACGATGTACATTGTAACGCACTGGCCGTTTGATCCAACCCTCAACAAACATTATATTCCCTTTTGAACGATTTCGGTTGAAATTTGCACAGGGATTTCGTGTACACATATTAATGGTCGGTTGGAATAACCACTCGCTTTGTGCTTGATTTACTTTGAATTTTCTAAATTTTGACATGTATTTTGGTGTTACTGGCATGATGGAATTTAGAGAGAATATTTACTCAATTTATATTACTATAGAGGCAATGTTTGTGATTTATAGGGATAATCTCTGGAAAGTAGAGACGTATCAAAATTAACTTAGTTTCAATTACGGATCGACGTATTTCATATAGATAATTTACTAAAAATCTCAGATTAATTTTCCAACACACGTACCTCTTTTACTTCCGAAGGGGTACGCAGAGATGCAACTTTCGCATCCACTTTGGGTATTTAGTCCCATGATGTGATAACGGTCGAGACTATCGCCATATCGAGCAAGGAATCCGGGTTAATATTGAGTAGAAAAAGACATTATCACTTTGCCCGACCTGGAATTCGAGCCAGAGACCCAATACTAGTAGTTACGCAATACACCTAACCCTTTGAAGTCGTCAAGCAGATTTTCATCTAGTAATAAGAAACTGTTCTTGTAGAAACTTTTATCCGGCACAATACATACACGCGGACGAAGATGCAACTTGATAAAAATGTTATGTAAAGGATTCATAATAATTATCTACTAACTTTAAATTTAGATTAATATTGTTGATCTGATTTTTCATTTTAATACTTTTATTTTTTTTTTTTAATCTAGCGCATGTTGTGGTTGCGTGTTATTCAAATTGCAATTAGTTCAATTTTTTTTGTTGACTTTTTTTGATTTATATGTAATATTGTTAATTTTGTTTGGAATAAATAAAAATAAAAATTATTTCAACAGTGTTTTATCAATGTATGTAATGTAATATGACAATATATCACAACAAATGAATGAACCAATAAATAACCCGGCGACTAGAATCCGCTATCACCAAATATCCCACTTATTAATATTTTCTGTGGACATTAAATCCTACCCGTGGACAAAAAACCGACCCGTTTTGGGAAAGTAAAACAAGCAGAGAAAAGAACCGAAAATTAGGGATTTATTCAACCTATCGGATTCTGGGAAAAATAATTAGAATACTTTTAATTGAAACTAAACTGTTTTATGGCGATAATTTGTTCCCGGCGCGATATTTCGAAGGTCCTGCAGCCTTCTTTGTCATGGAGCGAACCGTTTTGGTCGTATGAAAAGTTACTGTTACAATATATACTTTTAATTTATTACCTAGATGTAAGATTTACATTTAGTTTCCTTATGAGCTGTAAGCCAAAAAGAATTGCCAAAGTATTTAAAAAAAGCGTGTTTAAATATTATAAATAAATATTTTCTAAATACATCAATTTTCGTTTTTCGTTTTGCTTCTTATTTGTGTAGGTCATATTTTTTTGTATGCAGTAATTTGATATTGTATATTCAACGTAATATAGTTATATTATAACAATTAGTGTATCAACCAGTTTTGTGAGGCTATAAATAAAAACATAATGTAGACCAAAAGAACAGTTACTATGAACAGTAAAAGTTTAGTGTATTCTAAAGTTTAGTGTATTCTTAGTAAATTATACTCGAGAGGTTTTCTATAGGAATTTCGAAGGTATGTCAAGTCGCTAATCCGAACTAGATCAGCGTGGTCTAACGCCTAAACCCTCTCAGTAGTAGAGGAGGCCCGTGCCCAGCAATTGCTAGTATACAGGGTTATTTTGAAATTGCGTTAAAAATGAATACCATATTTGTCTTTATGTCTGCTAACACTGACAAAACATTCATAAACAACAAATATTTAAATCAAAAATGCTAGTTTTATTTTTCAGATTTTTATTATTTTGTAGTTTAGTGCGAATGTGGTTTGTGGATTGAGTGTATTCTAACTTAAAATATTATGTTACCGCTGTGACATATTTTCTTAGAGTAATATCAGTATTTTTTTACTGTATTTATTTTTGTCAATATTTATACCTTTTTATTTTATCTACGATTCGAATAACTTCTTGTGAAATGTTATTTTCCAGAAAACTAGTACGTGGTTTCATTTAGTAACGCAATATCAAATTGACCCTGTATAATGCTGGGCTGGTATAACTATGTAATGTATACACGAATCATCTTTTCATATACTTAATGGCGTAATCTTTAAACCCGTAATTCTTTCTTCTGTATTTAGAGTACGTGTCGTTCCAAACTCTGACAGAGCTTTGGTCCCACATGGGCGCAGTGGTTATGGTTGAATCGATGACCAGCGCTCTCGGGTTCGCTTCCCGGCTCGGGCGCCAGCGGAAGGGTAGTAGACGCGTTGGCTTTGGTGTTGGATCCCTGGAAATGGAAATTAATTTTGGTATTGTTAACGGATGTAAAGGGTTCGGGATTTTTGGAACCGAGTGAAATTTCTTCTATTCTGCATACTGATAGGTACCGACACAGATTGAATCAGTTTGGTACGATTACGGCCAAGCCTTCATGAAAGAACTTTGCTTAGCAATGTTATGGTGAGGCTCGTAACTGTTAACACAAGAAGAGAGGTCACTGTATGCCAGTGGGGAAACGTTCATACAACCCGATTCCTACCAGCTTCGCTTTTAGGTTTATTTACGTTTGGCTTAGTTTTTGTTTTCTGTTAAATTGACCTTGATATGTAAACCAAGGCCTTTTTTGCATCAGGATACCTTTAGATTCATTTTACCCTTCGCTTGCGGCATGCCACAGTTTGTCTAAATAGATAACATATCTTATACTATTTCTCTTGTTTTTAACAATAAAGGTTTCCTATACTTCATGTTAGACATCGTTTTAGTATTGAGTGAATAATATTTCCAAGACCAGGTAAGAGCAAAGTGACGTCAAAAAGCGTGTCAATGTCTGCGGGTCAAGACCACATGCCACGTACAGGCTTGAAACCAGTTGCAGTGACACGGGCGTCGAGGCCTGTCACACATCTTATCATTACGCAATTCTTCTAGATGATTCACTTTATTAGAAGACTAGCTATTGCTCACGGCTTCGTCCGCGTGAAATGTTTTTTCCAGGATAAAAGGCCCGCTTTATATAAAGAAGCATATACTCCAGGAAATGTAGCTTCCTATTGGTGAAATACTTTTCAATATCGATTTAGTAGTTTCTGAGCTTTTTATGCGGGCAAGGCAAAGTGACGACACAGCACCTGTTAGTAAGTGGAGTGGAGTCCAATAGAATGTCGACTGACGAGAGATGATTACACACTAACGTCGGCCATTATGACGGGTTTTAACACCTTGTGTATGGTCGCTATCCGGGTGGATATAAAATATATCATTCCACCAGCAAATTAGCTCATTTAAACAAACAAACAGACTCTTCAGCTTTATATATTAGTACAGATTTAATGTAGGCTGTGTCATTGATGCCATCCGCGTGGAATTTTATTTACATTTTTCTTTCCACATCTCGTTAATTTTTTTGTAGCTGATTTTGTTATTCTTTTCTCTCTTTCTTACGCTATTTAGTTGGAAATAAAAAAACATGAATGGATTCTGAGTAGGTTACTAATAAAAAGGTGATTAGTAAGATGAAATTAATTGACATTTATATAACGTTAAAGCATCTAAATCTGTTGAGTCGTTTCTACGTGACATGCAAAAAACAGCTACAATATATTTAAATTGTACATCTGTTAGCAGAAATGCACTGGTCATAACTGCAAATGGATTTTCACACATGAGACCTCCAGGATCAAAACTACAAATAATATAAATATTCATCGGACAGTCTGCATTTAGTTTTTGTGAATGTCCCAAGCCAGATGCCTTACATTATGTGGGGTGTGTTCAAACTTCAGACACGGCTCTCCGGCACGTACGACTACTAAATTATTCTGTTTTGTTGATTTATTGCTAGTTTCAGACGTCGAAATCTTTTTTAGGTTCTGAATTGATCGCCATTTAGTGGCATTATTATATATTTATACTTATAGTCATAAATTTATTATTATTTATATCATCTTGTAACTATATTTTGTTTAAATTTGGGCGCCTGATTCAATAGAAACTCTTTGAAGCGTATTAGTAAGCGTACCTAGGCAAAGTTTATCTTGGCTAGGCTAATTTATAACCCTCACCAGGAAAAATAAACCTGTCGTCCGGTCGTCAAATAAGGAACAAGTTTTTAGTACTGACAAAATTTACATTATGAGGAAAACATAGTGAGGAAACCTGCATACCTTAGAAGTTCCCTATAAGGATTTCCAAGGTATGTGAAGTCTACCAATCCGCACTAGACCAGCGTGGTGGACAAAGACCTAATCCCTCTCAGTAGTATAGGAGGCCCGTACCCAGCATTGAGACATTATAATAATACAGGGCTGATATTTTTGTATAAAGTAACACTAAAGCAAGAAATTAAAAGGAGTCCGTCCACAGCAGTGTTTTTTATTATCCTGGTCGGACTACACATACATTACATGTTACAAGCATAGGTCAACTCTTAGTGCAGCGTAACAAAAGAATCCAATGTCGCTTTCATATTTGGCGTGGCAATGAATTATCGTGAATACAATGTTACCGAAAACGAATTTCGCAAAATTTTGTTACGGGATTATATTTTAAGAGTTTTTTTTTATTTATTTTTTTACCGGCTTGGCTAAGTAACCCCACTACCTAATGGTAAGTGGAGAGATGATTACCCCTTGACAGTCGACACAATTATGCCAGTCTCTTGGAACCGGATATACACAAGCTGATTCCGGAACGCGACACACTTACGTGGACTATGGCGGGTTTTAACACCTTGTGTACGGTGGTCGCTATCCGGGAGGATATTAAATATATACTACCACGAACAACGATCTTTGATCGGTATTTTATTTAGGCTCCAGTCTACTTTATTATTATTATTTATCAAGTAACGTAGACTCGTTTGGGTTAGTAAACGATGCTTATATTTTTGTTAGTAAGGCAATAAACAATGTGTCCACTACTGCATTCTTCATGGCAGAGCATGTATTCTGCAGCAAGGGTTCACATAGGCACAGTCTAGCGTATGTGCACACATGTTTGTACTATTAGTGCTAACTTTAATCTTGCGCATCAGTGACCTACAATTTGCGCATTGTTTACGTAAAAACAGATTTATTTATTAAGAAAGAAACTTTGCTCGGCTAATCGGATTCCTTGTTCCTCATCAATGTCAATGACTTATAAAATAAATAATTTCGCCTTTTAATTGGCAACATTATTAATAAATTATTTACATGAACTAATAACATAATATTTTACTTATGTATTGTTTAATGTGTGCATTAGAATAATTTATGTATGTATGCATAAAATGTAAATTTAATTAACGTAGTTTATGTAAAAAAGCATAATAAAAACAAAGTTCATTGGCAAATATAATAACATTTTATGAATGACCAGTTCATTTTTGTATTATTTTTATTAATTAAGTTTCTTATCAGATTTTTCTTGGAATCTTCTAGAGATCATTGTTGTTAGGCAGATAGCTGATCTTAAAAACCAAGCTAAAAATGCAACTTGCTTGATACACTGTTTAAGCTGACCCCTAAGCCTTCATGAGAGTGGGATAAAAATAAATAGGGATATGTCTTCGAAACGTCAAATTAATCAATTGACGTATTTACTCACCCGTATTTGGCGAAGTTGGTCCACAACATCACCATGCGGTTGATCATGGAGTTCTCTAGATATCTGTGAGGCAGCGGGAAGGAGTGTGGCTTGAACATATAGAACAGTTCGTCAGCATGAGATGCGCCCCTCGTCAGCCCAAACCCTGAGATAATCTTCGGCATGTTTATCGTTCCACTATACTTGAACAGATAGTAGTAAATTGGCTGGTCTGTTGTCCTCGCATACATCTCCGACTCCAAAATCAACGGGAACTTGAAATGCACGTCCGAATACAAATTCACCACGTTCATAATCATTTCATCATCGTCTGATGATGAGAAGTAGTGTCTCTGGAGCCTTTCGGCAGTACAGTTTTTGTCCCAGATGCTTGGAAACTCCAAGTCGGGCTGCAAATTCGTCATGATGTCAATATTCGAATTGTTCTTATAGCTAGTGCCGTAATCCGCTGATACGAAGTATATGCCTTCATTGTCAGTGTATCCTATGATCATGGGGACTTTGGTGTAGTTCCTCTCTTGATAACCTCACTCGGATACTCAGTAATGACCGGCTCAACCCCATCGAGTTCATTTTCCACGCACGGTACAAATATCAGCTCATCAGCCACACAATACTTATCTTCATTATTCAATACACTAATTAATTCTTTGGCAGTCTTATTTGATAGAATACTGTGAATTTCGTAAGGATCGAGAGTGTAGTAACCGAATTTCCTTACTAAAGTACTAGCAGTCTTTAACGGATCGTGTTGTAGACCCCAGGGGGCGAGCGAAGACCCGCTCTGTAGTATTGCCTTATGGAATAAGCCTCTAGCAGCTGGCGAAAGAATCATAAAAGACGTGGAAACAGCGCCTGCGCTTTCCCCAAATAAGGTCACGTTGTTTGGATCTCCACCAAAATTGGCTATATTTTTCTGAATCCACTTCAGAGCTGCTATCTGGTCTTTAAGTCCAGCGTTGCCTGGCGCTTCTTTGATGCCAAGGCAGAGGAAGCCTTCCACACTCAGTCTGTAGTTTATCCCGACAAAAATAACATTATTTTCCGCGAAGAAGTCCCCACCGTATAAAAATGGGGAGGCCGTTCCGCCGAAGAAGCACCCGCCGTGGATGTAGACCATGACTGACAGCTTAGTTCTAGCCTGGACTGGCACGTAGATGTTCAGTTTCAAGCAGTTCGGTTCGCCGATGTAAATGCCCATTGGTTTTTGTGGGCACCACGTGTTTTCGTTCTGGGCGTCCAAGATACCGTCCCATTTTGGAGGTGGAAGCGGTGCCTGAAAATAAAAAAAAATAATTTTATTATCACAATATAGTGATGATTTACTAAAAATAATTTCTCAAATCACAAAAAAAGAATTTGAAGGTATTTACATTTTTTGTATTTATTGGATAGTTATATTTAGTTTGTTATTATTGAACAACAAATATAGACAAGATTTCCGCGTGTATTTTTAAAAGTGAAGTGTTTTCAAGAATACATTAAATATTTATTGAAAGTTGTTGATTTCAAGCCATTGTTTTGATTTTTACGCGGAAACTGAAAATAATTTTGATATACTATCATTTACATTTAAGTCGCTAACGCATATTTATTGTTTTTAAGCTGCGTTTAAAGTTTTTTTTCGCATTTTAACTTTGTTGGTGTTTTTATCAGTTCCCTTAAAAAAATTTTTTTTCTTTATCTATTTAAATCGTTATTATACGACAGTTAATACAGTCCTTGGTTCGATTTACAGGTTAGTAATAAATTTATTTGTGACTAGGTTTTGGCTGTGTGATTTTTTTTCCGGTATAAAAGTCCCGCTTGTCATTTTCATGTGATAAACAGTAGCCTATAGCACTTATGAGTGATGTAGCTTCCTATCAGTGAAAAAACAAAACAATAATTTCGTAGTTCCTGCGATTAGCGCGGTCAAACGATCAAACTTTTCAGCTTTATATATTAGTTTGGAAACTTATAGAGTAGCGCGAATTTACCTTTTTGTCAGATTACCTACCAATTACATAACTGAATAAAAATGAGCGTGGCAAACCGTAGGTAACCTTCGGTCTGGAAGAAATCAGTGCTTGCACAATATTGCCTGAAGGTATACTTATATAGACAAAGTAGCAATAACCCAGACGATATTTCGTATTTGAGTCTAGTAATTAATTTTCAAAAATAGCTGATACTAGACCCCGAAAATTTCGACACGCAAAAATCTTTCATAGTATTTTTTATCTCATTACATGGTCAGATTTAACCAAGTGCTGTCTAATGTTGCAATGTTCAAGGTTCCGGAATAAGTCTGAAGGTCGCGCTTCACAACACTACGAAACAATTGTCCAATCGTAACGTCTGGTGTCTGGGTTGGCCCAAAATAAATTTGGAAGTGTTGCGGGATGCGTTAGGAAAAAGAACTTGCACTGAAAGGTGGGTGAATTTATAAAAGTGATGTTTATTGAAGCAGTCATCTTTGCTTTACTTTAACTTTGTAAAAACTCAAATATTTTTTCTAATTTCGAATCGAAATTTTTCATTGTTTTAATAGGTGCTATTTTTACTTTAATTGATGTGTTAAACCTGTTCCTTTAATTTGTGATCTAATATAGATAGATAGATATAATGTTAATGCTATTTCACGAGGAAAAGTTAAATTGTAACACCTTATTTCTAACACTGAAGTGCTTCTTAGTTCTTATAAATTACGAAAATCTTAGCTATATAACTGGTTTGAAGCACCCCGTAATAAGCAAAAACGCTGAACAAGAATACAGTAAATATTCTCTTCCTTAATTTAATATTGGCAATTTATACAAGAAAAAATTAAATGTCAATAACAGATAATGTAACGTTCATAACATATGCACCAGCTCGGAATGTAATAAAAAAATAATACAAATACTCGGTTTTGGCCCTAAACGACGTGACTCCTGGACGGAGCAAAGAATAGGTCCCCGGCTATAATAGTTTCGTCAGAAAGATCGTAAAAAGGTCCTCCAAGGGACCACGGGAGCCCGATTCGGTCCTCCTACAGCCGCCTCTGCAAATACCTAATTTTCCATCCCGTTAAAATGTTCTAAGAAGCATTTTAGTTCATGATACATATTCTATAATTGATACAAAGGCTATTTTGTAGTTAAAACAATTAGTATTCATAAAACTATTTATCATTTCTGTTGCAATCTAGTGATACGAGTTTAATCAGTAAAACATTTGATTATACGGTTGTGTTTTTATTTAAAATTTATATTAAAAACTGCAAGCAATCGTCTATTACTTTAGTGACGGCATACATGAGCTAAAGACTGGGTGTTGGATTGGTTTTCCTAATTTCAATAACTATTTTTGCGTGTTTCATCCATGTGTAAACTATAAATGTATTATTTGTGATTACACAAAATTCTCAAGTAAACTTTCGCTGTCTCACCTATTGACTGGTGTGAGAAACAGCCAAAGGACCTTCTGTTTAAAGGAAGGGGTGTAGTATGGCGGGGTTTTATTCTCTACGACGGTTTAGACTGGAAATTCGGCAGAAATTTGTAAATGGATTTCTCCGAGTTAAAGAGTCACAGTCTATTTGCTGTGTCTGGACTAGGACGCTTTTACTTCCTATTTCTTTTTCTAGGTGCTATGAATCCCTTCTAGACGAATTACGGCCAGGGCGGCCAAGCTCAACGGAGTTCAGCCAGGTACGCAGGAGATATAGTGGACAAGTGTCTGCGCAATAAGCAGGTGTCATCTCTATTCTTTCCCCCTCAAAGGCTGGTGAGATAGCAATCCGACATGAGCGGAGAGAAATCAGGCACAGAACCAGCTTTAAGTCCTTTCCTGGTATCATTCCGCTAACTTCCTGACACTCCGAAACAGTCACAGCCTAGGCTAGCTACAGTCACAGATAGCCTTGGTATATAATATGTATATAACTATGCGGATATCGACAAAGTTGTTATAATTTGCTTAAATAGTTAATAGTTGATTATAGTAGAATAAACGATAGCATTTATCATAAGTTAAGATGGCAGCCACCTTTTTTTTGCAAACGACAATGTCATTAGCATATCGTATCAACAAGAAACTTCGAGACTATCGCCAGAATTAACCATGCTATGGATTATAACGATTAATGCTTGTAGGTTTAAAAAAAATGTGTTTTTCCTATTCCTAATGATTTCTTATGTTCACGCGAAGATTAGATATCGAAATGAAACTGGTTTTCGGATTTTATCACGGTTTTTATATTATAAGTAATTTTCTCTCTACGTTTCGAATATTGCAGCATTCATGGTCACGGGGCAAACTGAGGTGTTGGTCATCCGAAAAGACATCTTACAGTTTGAAAAAATTACTTCTTTACTATTCAGCAGGCCCTACAACTGTATGTAGAGCCACAAATATAATTTGTATATTTGGAACGCAAACTCTATTTCTACTTGTGATTCGTAAAGATACCACTGATTACTGGTGGTAGGTACCGCCGCAATGTCTACTTTTACCGCCAAGCAATAGTGTGAAGTCACTGTTGTGTTCCAGTTTGAAGGACATAGTAGCCAGTGTAACTACTGGACATAATAAGACTTACATCTCATGTGTTAGGATGGCGAACGCAGTGGAATACCAAATAATATTTTGTAATTCAAGGTGTTGGATAGTATTTCTACTGTATATGCGTGGCCGTATCGCTTACCATCAGGCGAACGGCAAGTTTATCTCGTCATTCAAAGCAATTAAAAAAAAAAGATCATATTAAATTATAATAAAAACATCTTCATGTTCGGTATTATGCATTTAACAGGATCTTAGTAGAACGTTGATTATTCAAATTATTACTTTATTTGCGGAGTCTATGTTAATCGAAGTTTACCTTGAAATAAACGTTATTAATTTGTATATAAATTACAATTTGTTGTTATTACGATGGCTGGTATTTATGTTATATAATTATTTATTAATTAAGTTATAATGTTAAACTTGCACGGGACTATAAAATATTATGTACCCCGCTTTATTGTTGAATGTTGCTAATTTAATATTAACATAAATAATCTTATAGTGTTAATGTATCTTACTTCTTATACTCGTTATACTCATACTATATAGTAATATATAGTATGTAATATTACAAATGCAAAAGATTATGACATTTTTGTGTTTGAATATTTATTAGAAGTAAACTCAGAAACTGCTGAAACGATTTCGATGCAATTTGGCAAACACGTGGATCATTTCCTGGATTAAAACATATATTACTTTTTATCCCATTAAATTACTTCTGTAAGAAATAAATGGTTATTAATATCTGATTTTTTAATTAGATGTCGCCGGTCAGTGTTGAAGGGCTAAATTACTTCTATAGGCAACAAATTATTTTTATTATGTGATTTTCTAATAAGATGCCTACCGGCTTCCCTTTCGTAATTTATATAAAATCTAATTATCATCAGAATGATTTGCAGACCACATTTATGTATGTTAGTACCTACGTATATATTGTGTTGGGTTCCTTTTCGAAAAAATTTCACACTCCGCCCCTAGTTTCAGCATTCTTCAGATGGCTACAATGGTTCAAGGTCTTTTTTGATTTTTTTCTTTCGGGTGAAGCCAGGAGCAAAACCTAGTTAACAATATTGTTGGTGGACCTTGGACTTTGTCACAGAGAAGTGGATGCTTTTAAATCAAATATGATTTTAATGATTCTTTTGTATTAGGTGTTGTGTTTATTTCTCATCATTATAACAACAAAAGCAAGTTACATTATTTTTAACCGACTTAAAAAAGGGAGGAGGTTCGATTTTGACTGAGTGAACCGATTTCGATGATACTTTTTTATTTGAAAGCTGGTACTTCCCGTGTGGTCTAGTTTAGATAAATGTACGATAACTAGCAATTGTAATTAGTCATCGACTCCGAGATAATGTTAAATATTTTTTTGGTTTTTAGTGTTTTTTGAAGGCGGTATAATTTTTTTTAATAAGTTCTTTTGTGATAGTAATTATAATTAATGCGAATATTAGTTGGGAGTTGAGATGTTGTCAAATTTAAGTCTGCATCTTAAGCTCGCCGCTATTAAATATATTGAATTGTAAAAACATCTCATGGCTCAAGTTAAGCGCAGTCTTGTACTACGCAGTACTTTGCAATTCAAAGTTCTAGATACTGTTCTGGTTATAAGCGGTTATATTTCTTACGATCAGACGAGCGAGCTCGTTTTGTTATACAATTCCAATAAAAAACCATTGACATTCGAAGTGGCTTTCGAACCCAGGACCTTCCGTTAATACTCCGTATTACACAGTCCGAAAATGTCAATATTTAATTACTGCATTGAGTTCAGTCTCAAGGCCGTAAGGTCAATATGCGGTCGTATACAAGTTATAACGAACAAGTCTCCAGATACTACGTATAACGTTACGTAGAATGACTTAGTTAATTTGTGTTTTTCGCAATAGTTTTTTTTGATATGACGCAATTATAGTGTAGGTTTACACGGAGAGTCATAACTATAAAGTGGCCTGGCCCCCAACTTGAGGTGGCCCCCGACCTGAGGACTTGCCTCCGGGCCCTGGGACATAATCTTGAGGTTGAGGCAATTTGACAGAATTGACCAACGATTTCGAAAAACTTAAAATATAGTCTTCAAAATCGTTTGCCATTTGACTTATAAAAAGATACCCGAATTTTGTATTCTTTTCATGAATATGACACGGGTGTAGGTACAGCACTAAATCGATAAAACTTACCTGAAATCGATTCCTCTCGTCAACAGTTCCGTAAGGTATGCCGAGGTACTCATAGAACTTGCCGTTCTCACTGACCCTGCCCCGGATGAGCCCGCTGCTGATCCTCACCACAGGCGCTGGCAGTCGCACCAGGTTCGCTGCAATCAGCGACAGCAATGCCAACCACTTCATATCTAACTAATTGCACTAGGTGGCCATTTTGCGTTCAAGTTCTTTAAAATTCAAGTTTTCAATTTAGAACACCGATAACGCGTGTTGTTTCTGCAAAATAAAATTTGAATATTATTTTTTTTTATTTTTTGTTTCTTGCCAGTTATGTTTTTGTTTGCGTACAATTAAGTTCCTCTTGACATAATATAATATTATTTATAAATAAAATATTATAATAATTGATATGCCAGTCTTGGTAATATTGACATAATCTATTTAATTAATTCAAAGGTTATATCGAATTTACATTTGTGATTTTCCAAGTTATCCTTGTTATTTCACTGCACAATACGCGTCTGCACTAACGTAAGGTCACAACAACTATGAGTTCTGCGTTTATTGTGTAGCTGAATGTTAGTGATATCTAGGTCCGCTCTTTATTTTTTTTCAGTTCTCTTTTCTTTTGATTTTAAGAATTTTCATCCTGATATGTACTGCAAATATTTTTCCATAATATGTAACATCGTATAAAGACTATTGCATGCGAGGTACGATATCGCTCTGAGGTCCCATGTTCGAATCCTGGGTCGTGTAAAGTAATATTTTGTTTCTATGCCCAGTATCAGATCGGGAGTTCGGAATGCACCTCTGCCTATTCTTTTGAGGATTGAAGCGTGATGTGTATATGTTTATGAACTGTGAAGGTAATTATTTTGAAGATCGGTCGTCTTGTTTGTTTATGCGTAGTATTAAGGTCGTGCAATGACTCCGTTAGGAGCTACAAGATAAAGCAACTAGGTCGAAATGTTAACTTTTATTGTGTCATTGTATGTTACGAATACACACACACAAAATGACGCATATATACCTGAAGGGGTAGGCACAGGTGTATCCCCGGCAATCACTTGCCAACTGTGTTCCGTCCCATGATGTGATAGGGGGCGAGTCCATCGCCATATCGAGCATAAATTCCAGACTCCGGGCTGATACTGAGCAGAAAAACCCAAATATCACTTTGCCCGACCCGGGATTCGAACCCAGGACCTCAGAGCGCTATTGTACCGGACATGTACAACTACGCCACCAAGGCAGTTACGAACACATATTGTATATTCATAAAACCATTGGCGAATACTTTTTATAACTCTTCAACTGATCCATTGTACTTAGATGAGTTAACAATTTAATTGAAGCATCAATCAGTTTCAAAATAATTGTGTATGAGGCGATAGACTTGTTCGATTATATTCAGTGGTGTATCAAAAGGACCAATATATCTATTTTATAATGATCTTTACGCAGTCAGATATTTTTTTTTTGCCGGCAAATATGACCATACTGCACATGATGGTAAGTGGAGTGGGGTCCAATACAAAGTCGACTGGCGAGAGATGATTACCCCTCAGCAGTCGACACAATTATGCCGGCCTGCTGGAACCGGATATACACAGGCTGATCCCGGAACGCCGAACTTATGTGAGCCACTATGATGGGTTTTTACACCTTGTGTACGATGATCGCTATCCGAGGGGATATAAAATACATCCTACCACCAGCGAAGAACGTAATTTCTATTATTACATTGCAGTAGTTATCTAAGTCGTATTGATTTCTTTACTGATATTTATAAATTTAGCTAATGTTTTTGATATACAACATGTTCAACTTGCAATTCCCTGCGATAATTTTTCCTTTTCATTGTAATCGCGAAGGTACAAATCAATGTACGTATAATTGGTTATGGAAACTAATTTGATGTATATAATTTATTCACGTGACTTAATTACTGTCGAAGGTGTTACGATGGTCAGGTGTTATAATTGGTATAATTAAAACCATTGACATCCGCATAATGCCTTCACATCGCTTTACAGAACAACAATCAATAATGTTTAAAACCGGCTAAAGATTTTTAGAAACGTTTTTATACACCATTTAATAGACAATCGTGTTTTATTACTAAGTGATAAAAAACGATTTTTGTAACAAAAAAGGTTGGCTGGTAGAATTCCTAAGGTGTTAAGTCCGTCCGTTGTATAAAAAAGTGAGTGAATAATTAAATACCTACAACATAATGATTTCTTATGTTTACGACAATAAAAAAACGAGGTTTTAAAAAAAAAAATTGTATTTATAAAATATAGCTACTTACATATTGTATGACATCATTAAGCCAAGATTTTGAAAACTAGATTTTGTTGACACAGCGTAGTGTTGAAAATCGCAAAGCAACGTTAACTCGCTTGTTTTTTTAATCTTTTCTCACATAGTTATGTTACAATCAGAGAATTATCGAACCGATAACCATTAATCATAGAAACCTTGACGCCAAAGATAAATTATCAGCATGTCAAGTTATAAACATTTTGTATATTGCATGTTTTATGACATTTATTATTGTTTATTTAGTATTATTTTTTGTTGCGGACTCCCCTTGTTAAAGCCCTTCTTTAGGGCAATATGCAGCGTAATTATTCTCTATGAAATAAAATGATTAATATGACCCTCCAAAATGTTATACACTATTTAGATACTGTCAATATTAATATGAAAATGAAACATAGCACCTAATATGTTCTCTCAATGAATATAGTTTGCGGTACACGCAAGTAGGTATGAAAACCTACACAACTCATCAACAGTTAATAAAAATATAAAAAAAGTTGTATATTTGTATAATGTAGGTAGATATTGTAATTTTGTCTTTGCGGGTGACCAACACCTCAGTCCCCCTTGTGACCTCAAAGGTTGCAAAGTCGAAATGTCGGGAGAAAATGGTAATATAAAAAGCCGCGATAAAATTCCGTAAAATAGTTTAATTTAAGGTATGAAAATATATCTCATTTATCCGAGCTGAGTTAAATATAACTTAGCTTAATACTTGTTCTGCAACGCACTAAGCGATCGACGTATTTTTCTAATCATTGAATTATGTAGGTACAGGCTATTAACAAATAACTATGACATTATAATTATATTATTATTGAATTAAAGGTACTTATGTTTTTTTATGGTAATTATTGTAAATTATTCCAATTCCAATTCGTATAATAATTACTTTTAACATTCGCAATTTAATAAAAAAAGTAAGTAAAGGATTCAATTATGGACACCGAATTACACCTCGGGGTGGATATGTTGGAAGCAGAATAACTGGCAGTAATCACTGCAACAAGTTAGTTGTGTATTCTCCGAGTGGTCGCATGCATATGCATGAGGTTAGTTATCATGCAAACAAGCCTCATGCGCTTATCGCCCGCCGTGATGCATCGCTCTACCCTACTTATTGTATGGATTGCTTTGTACATTGCAAATGTCATTTAAATAGGGACAGAACTTACAGGAAAGGGAATTGTCTTAGCATTTAGTTACATTAGACTATGATATATGGTAATGGCCGATTTAAACTAAATTAACTTAACCCTTAAATTAAATTAACCCAATCGCTATCTTCGGATAAATAGCGAAAACGGACCAATTAAAATAAAATTTGTTTGCCTTGCTTACAGATTTATTTTAAAAAAGTTTATTTTCAGCAATGCGTATGCATAAACAGAGGAACTCAGACACGGAAACCGACCAGAAAAGATGCTCTGAGCCACTGAAAAAAATTAAAATGGAAATGGTTTGCCCATGTGGCACATGTGAACAATTGATGTCCAACTATTGGGGAAAGCTCGATGAAATTAAAAAGATAACAGCTGAAAACTGGTCATAAGAAGCTAAAGATAGAAAATTATGAAGTAAAATTATAGAGGTCTTTACTCGAAAACAAAGGAAATAAAAAGTGAAATAATAAATCAATAATTATCGAGATTAATCTGCAATCGCGTATTGAAATCTGACGTAAATTTACTACAGAATACTCAACTGTTTTGTTAATTTGTAAGGTCAATATAGACTCTAGTAGCTTTAATATTTACTTGTAACAGAACATCGAGCATTCGCCGTTTTTAAATTTTATCAAACTATACTTTTATGCACAACAATTGATGATTAGTTGTACTACCTACTTTTAAAAATCAATGACTGTATTGGTGTATCATTTTATCAAGCAAAGGCGCGAGTGCGGGCAACCCAGAGTGAGTGAACTCCAGGTTAATGCTGACTCGCCTTGAACATTACGTCGAACGTAGAGCATTCGCAGGAATGGTACATTACATGGAAATGCTTTTGGAAGCTTCCTTTACCTGTATTGTACCATTCATAAGAACGGTACTTTACATTGTAGTGCTCAGGCAAATGCTCCAGTCTACACGCAGAGTTGTCAATATTGATATTGTTCAGTCTATTTTCTATTCTAAATATGCACTGCGCTGCGCTAGGGGAGACATTTGTTGCGTCCTTACCACTACAATTCCCTGTGTACTGAACACCCCAAAACAGAAATATAATGCTCGGCTGGCTAAAATATCCTTCAATGCGGAACGTCTATTTTCTCACTCTGGCTCAACTGGCGTGCTCTTACCAAATTAATTAACTACTGTCAACGGCGTAATCTCAGTTTACGGCACAATTAACTCGGAGCTATTGTTTATTGTTATTGATCTCGATGCCTTTCGACTGTATGAATATTAGTTATAAATGTTCTGGATGATTAATTGTTGCGACAGTGTGTTATGAAGTATATAACAGGATAAGAACGTATATGCGGTAAAGCCCGGTAGATGCTGTTAAAGTCACGTGAATGATGTATACTTTGTAGATTATTTTCTATATATACAAACCGCAACAAAACTGCGTGCATAATACAATTGACGTCAGAAATAGACGGAACGTGTCTGCCTACGACCTCCCACATAACGATAATTAATCCCAATGCCTAACATGCTAATAAATTGATTTACGTGACGTTAAAGATCTATTAGGCAACGATTAGACATAAATAGACAGTTATAAGTGTATTGCTATTTCGCAACGGGGTTTCTGGCGCTGAACTGTTTGGGGTGGACTATTTAGAAAAATATTAGCTTTTCCTCGCAGTTCCGCTCGCGTTATGAAGACGAAAATACGTTATATTTTTCAGGAATGATGCAGCTTCTTATTATTACTTTAAGCAAGCTGATGGCGTTATCGATGTTGAAGATTCTTCATATTACTTTTATTATGATAAGTCTATTGCTACGATATGTCATTTTCATACATAACGTTAGTGTTAACGATTGTAGGAAGGGGGCCTTGTCTACGCCCCAGGCTTATTTTAGAAACTGGTAGCAGTTCGTAGTCGGTGTAGACCGACTTCGACGGAAAATTAAAAAAAAAAATCATGGGCATGGAAAATCTTTTCATAGGATAATCTTATATTTTTCAATTGACATACCAATGTTAAATTTTATCCCAAAAAAAGATTCTAAGCGGGCGTCCTGCTGCACTGCTTATCCTACTTTGAAAAGGGAATATTCGGTGATTCAATGTATTTAACCCTTAACAAATGATAGTAAACCTAATGTGGTATCTTCGTGTATCAAGTTTTAAGGATATTGGTCTGAACTGAGTACAATACGCGCAAAGGAAGCGCGTCCGCATTGCAAACATGTGGAAACACCAGAACAATTTGCTACAGCCGTTGTGAAATACACGCGTAATTACTAAGCATAGCTATTAATAGATTGACTCTTTGGTTTAGATCAGATCCTGGGTTAATTTCTAGGGGTTATACTGAGCAGGTTTCTCTTACCTATGTTGAAGTAGGTGGTCGGTTGTAAAAATAAATCAAATCGTTATTGTTTCGCGATTATCTTGCTTTATTGTCCCTAAAGTATTATTTTAGAACAGATTGCCTTATATTATTATGACGTGGGGTCGGCACATAATACATAATCAAGTATTTTTTTTTTGCACAAATTCTAGACCCCGGGTTGATACTCAGTAAAAAAAACAAATATCACTGCCGACTCAGGAATCGAACCCGAGACCGGGGCATTGCAGTCGTACCGTAATACAACTACGCCACCGGGGCATCTCGGAATCTAATATAATATTTTTTATAAATAACTCCCACGTGTCACGCCATTAATGTATCGTCGGGGATCGAACACGCGACCTTGTACTCGCAAGGCCGCTGTCACCCACTTTACTGACCTAGCAACGATTTGTATAACCAGTTTCCAATCGGTATGCCATTGAGTGTTATTTTTGACTATATACGTAGTAACCCAAATAATCGTTATCCATTATGGTATTATGGTAACAGTGGCTGGTGAACATACTTGCATTTCAGTAGGTGGTAGGTCGATTCAAGCAAGTTATTTGACTGATGGTAAATACCCTGACCGCATGCTTAGTAGCAACACCATATAAAATATATATTACTACATTGAAATAAAACTATTTTGCGGATTTTATATAATAATTTTCTCCTGACGTTTAGAAGACTTTGCAACCTTTGAGGTCAACTGCAAAATAGTTTTATTTCAATGTCTAATATTCGCGTAAACATAAAAAATCATAGATATTTCAACTTTTTACATTATACATAATAGCCCTTATATTGGCTTCAATGTCCTTAAAATAGTCACACGATAGGATATGCTAGGAGGTACAAATATACACACATTTATATACCACAATATATGTAGTTCATTGGACATTTTCCGACAGGAAACCAGACACAACATATAGGTGCTACTTATATGAAATGCGGTTTGCAAATAGTTCCAATGATAATTAGATTTTACATAAGTTATGGAAGGGAAGCCGGCAGGAATCAGGTTATATCGAGCCTTCGCCCTTGTTATTTAAGCAGTCTATACGAGACTTAGTTAGAAAAATGTAAAACGCGGAAATGAATAACTATATTTATAAATAACTAGCTGACCCGACAGACGTCCAGGGGCCTTATTCTCTATCGCGCACGTTATTTTGACAGTGTGTAACAAGCACGTAACACAACGCATCATGTTTAGGACTATAGAAATTTGGCTTACAGAATACCATTCCACGCACATTTCTCGAAGATAACATGACACGGCCGCGTTACGCGTTTACACTATCATAGAGAATAAGGGCCCTGTCTTAACTATGTATGCACGCGCGCATTCTGTCGATCGCTAACAGTTATTTCAAACCACTGACAGTTATGTAAAATTAAAATTGTCGTTAAGTTTTCTTAAATTTTCTAATTTTTCTTTCATAAGAACCTTCTCCTGACAATAACAAACATAACAAAAAAAATATATCGTGAAAGCGGTCCAGCCGTTCACGCGTGATGGCGTGACCAAGGGAAATAGGGATTCATTTTTATATATATAGATGTAATAGGTACGTTTGACAGTTTTAAGGTTTAGTGAGGCATGCGGTTGGTATTGGTCTCTGACGGTATTTTTGAAAAATTATTTCCTCTTAAATATATCTATCTTTATCTTTAATAAAAAAGTATTTGATTACTAAATACTTGTCATAATTATTATTTACTGTCTTTTGCTTCTTACCTACAGTTTTTAGTTTAGACAGATATATACCTAAAAAATCAGGTATTTTAGGCAACCTAGACAATCTGTTTTCTATTTATACTTAAGTTAACCCTACGCGTCATCTACTATTATTATATAATCTACGCTAGTGCATAGATTTTGTGAACATTTTTAGTTTGAATATTCTAGGCATGAGACGGTTTTTAAGATGTATTAGCTAATGTATTAGTTAATGTATTAGCGAATGTATATCTAACTAGTGCATATTAATCGCCAGTTAATGTATTAGCTAATGTACTAATGAATTAATCCAATTGTATTCCTATTCATTATACTTTATTTGCGAGCATAGGACGAAGGTGATGTATTTGGTTATTTTATAATAAACGAGTAGCATTTAACTGAACATCGTGAGACAGGGATATAAAGGAAGAACTTTGTTTTTAAAATCAACTCAACCACATGTATAAGAAATTTATTTGTTGCATTTCTTCTTGAGTTATTGTATTTCTACATAGACCCCAATTTGGGTGGCACTCGTTAGTGTCTCCTTGAGTTCGGTTTGCGGTTTCTTATTTGTGTGTATTGTTGGTACGTATGATCCACCGCTATTATTGAAGTTGGCTGGTCCGATAAAAGCATGAGGCCTATTATGGGTCAAAAATGCCAACCAGCTTTTTCCCAAAGTGGTAAGCGTAAGACTATTATTCGCCTAGTATATTTCGTCCCTTGATGTCGTATCGGGCAAGTATTTTGCACTCCGGGCTGATACTAAGGTGGAAAAATCCAATATAGTTTTTATTCGACTCGGTTTTGAGACTTCAGAGTAGTGGTCTTACCGCGCACGCAATACAATTACGCCACCGATGCAGTTATGGGACGAATAGTACAAAAGAAAAACAAGTTTTAGCGACAGACCAAGAATTACAAGATCATAATATTTTATTTATATTTAGTAGTTTATTGTATGTACATGTAAAAGACTAAATAGAATTCAAAATGTTTAAGCAATGTTTTACTATCAGTAAAGTACGCAAAATATAAAAATTAACTGCAAGCAATGTATACAATTCAATCTAAATATAGGCTCGCGAACTTGGTTATTTTTAGATTTCAAATTCTTTTAATGGACAACCAAGACTCATTAGTTCATATAAATTTGAAATAGATTTAAATATAATTAACTAATCGAAAATATTTTATTATCAATTCGATATATCAAATCTAATATTTGAAAATAACGAGTATAAAATATTCTTATTCAAATTGTGTATTTTTAATTGTTCAATTGAGAAGCATTTAGTTTCTCCCGTATACACTATAAAAACAATTACTTACATTATATTGTTTTACACTTTAATTGCCGTCAATAATTTCGTGCGTGCACCGCTACCATAGTTTATCTCACAAACCTCACGCGTCACATCACTCAACGTAAAGATGTAAACTGAATTATATTTATACCTGAAAACGCACTGTATTTGAACACGAAATCCATTTTAACACATTTTACACAGATTTATTTGGCACTGGTAAAATATTGACTATTTTATTGTCAAAAAATATTGACTATATTGTCGTCTAAACAGTACACGATTATTTTGAGTATTGAGTACACTATTGTATTAAATACTAAGTATAGTTCGCGTCTTCGCTTATCGTTATCAGCTTGAGTTGTGACTGACGGCACGCGTTGGATGTATACTTTCACAACTGAACGAAGGTCGTGCGGGCTGCACTGGCCTCAACGGAGACGTACTTAAGTTCAGACGGATTGTGAGTACCATGTATTTAGAAATTTAGAAACATCTTAGTACCGTTTGGGGTAATTTGGTTTGAATATCTATACTGTAATAAAGTTTTAGGTCAGATATAATTCGCGTCAATTTGTAATTGGAAAGTGCTTGACTCGTCTGGAAATTGGATTTTGTGTCCGATATGACATTGTACGTCTTCTATCAAATCATATGACGAATATTATCCAGGTAAAGTGTGAATTGACTTTTCTCAAAATAAGCCTAACCCTTTGACAATAATGGTGTAATAAATATATAAAAACATGATTTATAAATTAAGGTTAAATAAAATAGGTCAAAGACAATTCTATTTTTATACGCAAGTCAACAAACTTAGATTACTCTGATAAGTTTCCCGGATGGACCAGATTAAGAGCATTAACACGGCCCAATTGGTAGCCTTTTTTATCCGAAAAGGACTGCTATTTTCATCCTCAAAGATAGGGTGTGTCTTTTTATCCTGGTAAGGCATTACGCAGACGCTGTATTTGTTTGCTTAACGGTGAAGTAACTACCAGTTTTATAATATAGTATTGGCAGGCAACACTATACTATAAAACTTGGTGAACTGCCTGACTACTGTGTTGAGGTCCTGGGTTCGAATCCTGGGTCGGGTTAAAATAATTGTAACTGGGTTTTTCCATCTTAAAAACATTACTCAGGCACAGTCCGGAAGTTAGCAGTGTGATACCCCCGTGCCTCGGAAAGCACGTAAAGGCGTTGATCCTACGCCTAATCTCTCTGATAATGTCGGCTTGCCGTCTCACCGGACTATGAGAGTGAAGGATCGGAGAGTGCATCTGTGTATTACGCACACACTTATGCACTATAATATCTCCTGCGTACCTGGTTGATCTTCGTTGAAATTTGCCGCGGTAGCCGAAAAATTCAGCTAGGAGAATTCAGTATAGTCTTTCACATTAACTAGACAGCGTCTGCGAGTGCCTTATGTGTCAGGAGACACTTTATAGCATACGATGTTTAAATAATGTTGTCAATTGACACGTTATGTTCTTCATCGTTTGTCAAAATTTTAGGGATCTGTCTTATTATGGGTACATACTGTCTGATCTCGGATCTTTATAGTTATTTTTCTTGGGCTCAATTGAAATGATTCTTTTCCAGTACTTCTTCAAAAATTATATCAGGACGACTTCTGTTTTTCGTTCAGTCAGTCGGTTTGTTATTGTATGAAATGACGACCTTATACTTCCTTTTAACAGGATTAGTTGCTTTGTATGAAACTTATTCCAAAACGATGGGTAATCGCTCTCAGCTCTCCTTTTATCAGGAACGTAGTTAAGAAAGCGTACACTTCGAGAAATCTTTTGGAAACAAAACACTGACCTGCAAATGCTTTATGATCTTACATTTGCTGCTTTCTCGGCTACTAACCTGTTTAGGTTCGCCAATATTGCGTATTGTGGAGGATGTCACTACAAGGTCGACAGTGAGTCGCACTTACGTAATGTAGGCATGTGGTAGTGGTGTGTAAAGTAATATTTGTGATTTAAGATAGTACTTTTTGAATAAATAAGGATGAAATTTGCATGACCGTAAAGGAAATTAATTTAATTTGATATGCTTATTGTCCGCATAAGTTAATTCTGAGAAATGTTAAATCTCATCAGCAAGTACTTTGGGTATATTGTTTTTTAAGTGCATTTTTCCTCGTCCGACTTTTGCATATTAAACACAAAAACGTAGTCGAATGAGATTTTAATCGTATTGGTATATACATACATTTTTTTTATTGCTTTGAATAACAAGACGAGCTTGCCGTTCGCCTGATGATAAGAGATACGATCATCATCAGCAGAAACACCATCCAACACCTTGAATTACAAAGTATTGTTTGGTATTCCACTGCGCTCGCCATCCTGAGACAGATGTTAAGTCTTATCCAGTAGTGACACTGGCTACAATGTCTTTCAGACCGGAACACAACAGTAACTACACACTGCTGCTTGGCGGCAGAAAAAGACATTGCGGTAGTACCTACCCAGGCGGAATCTTACATATGACACACCTTCTACCAATGCAATGCACCATTTGATTGATGATTAGTACACTTACTGTCCACCATTATCAAAAAACGATCCTAATTCCTTTTTTTGATCTATCTCAAAATTGCACCAATAAGAAGAAAGTTTTTTTGACATATGTACTTACAAATTACTTATTTTGATTGGTTCATTCTCGAAATCGGATTGAAGATTAAAATTTGGCTTGTGTTTTGAAACCGATTGTAAATGTGACCATATCGGATTTTTTTAATTCATTGTAAATTGTAAAACATACTAGGTATAAAATACTTGTCCTATTGGCTATGGTTTTGTGGGTGCTATGCGGGCTCCGTTTACGAACACCCGCATCGAGACAGTGTGATCCTGATATGTTAAGTCTGGGTATGCTGAGTTGAAGTATATACATACTTTACCATATTATCTTCCTGTTGGTTAAATTGTATAATTTAACAATGTACGCATTACTTTAACGAATGCTGTGTACTCCTTTAAGTTGGTTGTGCGTCCGAATGTGACCAAACTACTTCTGTAAAAAATTCAATGTATAATCTGCTGGAGAACCTAAAATTAAATAAATAAATGATTTCGGATTTTATTGGGCGTAAATTTCAGACAAAGCGATATCAATGCCACCAAAATAAAAAAAAAATAAACATAACAGTTTTATTGATTAAAATAGAGTCTAGAAACTATAATCAAGTGTTTGTTATCGATGAATCTGACATAGAAACCAAATTTTTACCATGGACTAAAGCAATATACAAAGCCTACAATATCAATAAAATCATGGAAGCGCTCTCAATTCAATGCAAAGGATAAGGAAGAATAATTAGGTGTCCGGAAATCATATAATTATTGTTTCTGCAATTAATTGACCTACTGCTAGGCACGGGAGTAGTAAGAGGGGCTGAGCCCTACGATTCTTGCGCTCGTCGCAGTTGGTGGACATTAATTTCGAATTTTCTATTTGTTATTCGTTAACTGAATTACAAGACAAATCAATCATAGATTAAGAAATAATAATTCCTGCTCGATTAACACTGTTATTTTAAGCAAGCAATGCCGTGCCATACAATTTTGGTTATTCAGTAAAAAATACATGTCATTAATATTCTGTACCGTAAACGAATCGGTCTGTAATTATGTTTGGCAAAGAGAACCATCGGCTCGTGTTGGCGAAATCATTTTGAAACGTGATCGTTTCGCTAACAAGCATTTGATTAACGCGGTTTATTATTATTGTTCATTCATTGTTTATTTTATTAAAATGATGTATTGCAAGACTAATACAATAAAATATATATTGGTGTTGCTTGTGGTTTTAACCGCATGAAAAGCCTTTCTAGTTTCAAAAGTAATTAAAATACTGTAGCAATTTATATCGCCAGATGTAAGAAGTCAGTCCTATCTATTTAAAAAAGTATCAGTAAATTCATCATCATCAGCCGGAGGTCGTCCACTGCTAAACATGGGCCAAATCCAAGACATAGCCTCCCTGTGTGCCAAATTTCGTCTAAATCCATTCAGCTATTTCTGCGTATACTTCTTACAAACAACCAAACTTCCAATTAGTAGCACGATAGTAAGAAGTAAGAATTCCTTACACGAGATGATTTCTTCGGTATGTAAGTCTTCCCATGATGTTTTTGTCCCTGTTAAACCGAGTTATAAATTAAGAAAGAATACACACGAAGCTTAAAAGACGGGGGTTCAGCTGCCCAGCAGTGGGCCAGTATAAAATACAGTTTCAATATCATAAAGGGAATTGAGACAGACACCGTTTTGAGGAACACGTAACCTCTTCCTGCATTTTGATATTAAAAAACAAGCTTGTTTATATATTATGCCATCCTTTATATCTCAAATTAGATGCATCGCAAGGACGCAAGTTTGAATCAGAGTATAAATCAAGCGGGGTGGTGATTGTACCGAGAAATAAGCTCGCATAACCGCAAAGATGCTGCTTGTATTTTCTTTTGAAGCTGCCTTATTTGTTCATTTCGAACGGCGCGCTTTATGCGGATTGCAGACCGGAACCAAGCTAAGTTAGTCTTGCTGAGCCCGCATACATGGGAAAATTACAAATAGTGCATAACTTATTATGAGGATTGTAGACAAAAAACTAATATAAATTAGTTTAGCTTAGCTCGCAAAGCTGAGATATTTTTATATACGTGTGTACAAACCGCAAAAAGCAAACTAGAATATGTTCAATATTTATTTTCTTAGCAATACGATCTAAATTAAACTGCTTAGTTGTTAATTGCAACTGGTGTTAATCTGTGTATTTTTTATTCAATATTAATTATGCACGTTTTTAAATTAAATTATGATAGTGAAAATGGGGCTTTATTATATACGTACAAAATATTAATATAATTCTTAATAGTAAGGGCAAGCATCGCGGCATAATAGTAAAATATACGCATAGTTTTCTAGGCGAAGGGATAAATGTATTTTTTGTAGGCGTTTCTTCAGTCAACATAGAAGGAAACTGAGATACTGGTATACTTTGTTCCTCTGGCGTAGGGACTACAGAGGCTCGGTGGAGAGTGGGAAAGGGGAGGGGAAAAGCTTGCGGGCCTTTTTAGGCCTCGCAGTGGTTTGTTAACTACGAGGAGTATAGGTCATTCCATTCACGGAGACGCGCATTACCTCTTTTTGAGCCATGGTGTTGCAGGGTAAAGGAACAGATCCAAGCCTTACCGCGACGCTATCCATGGTAGTGCGCGTGTAAATTCACGCACATTGTCAGTGATCAGGGAAAGTAGTGAGGCGCGTCTTCGTGGATCAAATAATCTATACACACTTAACTATGTGGCGAAGGCCGCGAAAAATCCCCATTTTCAAGTTGTCTAAGGCCTCAGGAGCACGTTGACAAATATTTACATTAGATATTGGTAATAGTAGTATACAGCATTAATTGTGACAACTGTTGCAGCACCAGTACTTATTAATATTATTACAATAGCGTTATCGATGGATTTATTTTAAAATATCCTAAATTACATTTTAAACGAACGCAGGAACGACAACAATGTTTAACCCAACTTTATAAGACGACTGTATATAATGACGTCATGTTTCAAAAGTCAGATATTAAGATCTGTACAAATCTTTGTGTTGTTAAATAGAATAGAAGATTCTTATAATTTAAATGTTTATGCCCGTTTATCATCCGCAACAATACTTTCTTCTATATTTGTATATCCTTTCTTATATTTTCGCTAGCAACTATTATTTCATACTTAACAATACAACGCCTTAACTCCAGTCTAGCTTCTATCACAGACTGCACCTGTATTTATTAGTACATTTTGGAATTTATTCATTTTAATCTCCTATATTTCGCGTAAACTCCGTCCCAGTATTTCAACGTGTCTTCATACCACAGAGGCACCATCTTTAACTTCTTGTTTAGTTCCATGGCCTTCGGATCATCTTTCTTCAAACGTTCCCATTTTATTGGTATGAGATCTGATGTGGTTGGTGTTGGGTCGCTAGAAAAAAATATGGAAGTATTACTGCATGCTTAGTAAATCTATTTCATTTGTTTATCAAGATTGGTAAGCACAGTTCTTTTGGGCATGTGGTTTATAAGTGATAGTAAACACACAGCTCTAAGTGGATTTTCTGTTATTTGTTTACCTTTAGCTTAAAATACGGGATTATTGAGAAGCAGGGCTATCTCTGTAAAGTCTCAAATCATACGCTAATGGGGTATCAGCACATAAGATAATGGCTCGGTACTAATACGAAATTACTGTCCTCGTATAAGATTTTATTTGGAGTAATAAAATATAGCAAGCGCCTCTACAGTTGATAGTAGTTTTATACAACTCCGGACAATGCTGTTTCTCTATGTTATGAATATTATGAGTATGTCAAAAGTAAATATTAATATCACAAATCTGGTTTAAATTATTTAACGAAAATGTACTATTTATTATAAAAACGAGATCTCGATAATACTGCGATAAAGTACTGTAGTAAACTCAATAAATGAACTTACCCATATTTAGCAAAATTAGTCCACAACGTGGTCAACTTATTTATGAATTCCATCTCTGGAAACGTGAATACCAGTGTCACTCGCAACTTGAACATATAGAACAGTTCGTCAGCATGCGTCGCACCAGGGTACTTCGAGAACCCATAAAGCAATTTAACGAAATTCAACAATCCATCGTATGACATTTTATAGGCATAAATAGGTTCGTTCATAGTCTTTGACAATAAATCAGCAGTTGTTATACTAGGAAACGTTATACTTGAATCTCCTTCATACTTGGCAATTTCTATAATAGTATCTCTTGATATTTTCTTATCTCCAAGGTAGAGTTTTCTGAGTGTGTTCGCGATTTGTACCTTTTCTTTTTCAGAGGGAAAAACCAGGTCTCTTGGTAATGCTTGATAGAAATCAATATTTGATATCGTACTAGCGTTTTCTTTTCCAGCAAACATGTACCCTTCGGCGTTGTTATGTCCAATAATTACAGGTACCTTATGGTAATGTCCTTTGATTATCAAATTATATGGAGCGTCTGTCAAGAACGGTTCAATTCCGGGAATTTCTTCTTCTATACAAGGTACGAATATGTTTTCTGAGAGAACTATGTCGCCTTTGGTTCTGGGCACTCGGGTTTGTAGCAAAACTTGTGGTGTTTTATTCAAGTATACGTTATAAATTTCGTGAGGATTTGTTATTCGATAGCCCATTTGTTCTGCGTGTAATCTTGCTATTTTTAGCGGTTCGAACTGTAAACTCCACGGTGACATTGCTGATCCGCTTTGCATTATCGCTTTATTGAACAGTCCTTTGGACATCGGGGACACCAAGTGGTACACAACAGCTGCTGCTCCTGCACTTTCACCAAAAATGGTAATGTTATCAGGATCACCGCCAAATACTCTGATATTTTTTTTGATCCACCGCATTGCTGCTACTTGGTCTTTGAGACCTACATTACCAGGAGCCTCTTTGATTCCTAGACACAGGAATCCTAATATTTCTACTCTATAATTAAACGTTACTAATATAACTCCATGTTTGATGAGGTATTCCGGTCCGTAGAGGTACGGTGACCCTGATCCATCCCGGAATCCGCCTCCATGGATGAAAACCATGACCGGGAGAGGCCCGTTTTTGTTATTTGGAGTGTACACGTTGAGAGTCAAGCAATCTTCGCGACCGATCACTTTGTTGCTGCCAAATCTTTGGGAACACCTTATATTTTCGTTGTAAGCGTCGAAGATTCCGTCCCATTTTGGCTCTGGTTTCGGTCCCTAGAAAAGAAAAACTGTTTAAGTATTTTTTTGAGGATGTAGGGTGGTCTCTGGTAAGCAAGATTCCTGACTAGGTTACTGGTTATAATTCTTTAAAACTAATCTATCAGTGAAATGAGCGTAGTGCAATATTTTGTAATTCAAAATTGAGATGGTGCTGTTACTTTCATGGCCAGCCGTGTCGCTTAGTACCAGGAGATAGTCACGTCTCATAAATTTATAGAAAAATAGAATATACCATAAAATATCAATACAAGAACTTTATTTGTTAATCCATTATTTATTATTGATAGTTTATTTGCTGTGAAATATTTGTTTAAGGATAATCGTGTGCCTGAAATACCGATTATTGTAGAACACCATTTTGTCTGTGTATTCCAATACTTATCGCGTAAAATTATTGGATATATTAAATGTAATACATGCTCAGTAATGAGTTATGGAGGGTAGGTTGGTAATTATTTGAATAAAAAGTAAAACTGTTTTTATCTTATCATTTCTGGTGTAAAAGTCCCATTAGATAGACCTCATGTTACTCCAATAGTAGGTCAGTTTAAGTTTATTTAAATTTGGCACATAAAATAATCTCAATTCCGGGTCCTGAGCACCAATTGGTGCGTTTTATAAAATCAGACATCCAAACATACAGACCTCCAAAACTTTAAAGTTTTATTCAACAATCTATTATGCTAACCTGATGGAAGCCCTAACCGCTCATTAGTAGTAAACACCCGTTACAAATGTGAACCAGGAACGCAACGTTGGTATACTCGCCAAACCTACGTTTAGTAAAACGCTATCCATATTTAATGTGAAAATTAATTTAGAATCGTTCAATATTTCACTAATTAGTTGTTATTGTGGTGATTGATATTATTCGCTGTTCCGGAGTCGGTATTCGGTTGGCAATAAATAATTTTCGAAATATGTAATAGGTTAATTTCATAAACTAATATAATATTAAAGTGGTTACACAATAATAGTAATGTGATTATAATTTTAAATGAGTGTAAATGCGCACAAGGTTTAGGAGGGAGGGAAGGATGTTCAGAGCAACACACGAATTAAGACTATTCCTATATTACCTACAAATTATAATAGGACAATAATTATTTATTTTGTATCATAACCTTGTCCCGTGAAGATCGAGCTCAGGTCCTCCCTGGTTCAAAAGACGATACGACTATTGTCATTAAAATAAGCCCACTGAAAAGCACTAGGTGAAAGTCTATATACCCTTTTATTTCAATATTTATATTGTATTTTATATCTAGGAAGCCTATGGCGTTATGCGCAAAGATCTATAGCTAAAACGTCATAGTAGATGTAGCCATAACTGAAACAGTAGATTAAAAAGGTTTGGTATTATTGTCTAGGATAAGAAAGGTCTGAGAATCTATGTTAAGTATAATAATAATATCAGCCCTGTATTATATACTTGCCCACTGCTGAGCACGGGCCTCCTCTACTGCTGAGAGGGATTAGGCCTTAGTCCACCACGCTGGCCTAGTGCGGATTGGTATACTTCACACACCTTCGAAATTCCTATAGAGAACTTATCAGATGTGCAGGTTTCCTCATGATGTTTTCCTTCACAAAGAATACACACATGATTTTTTAGAAAAGTCAGAGGTGTGTGCCCTTGGAATTTGAACCTGCGGACATTCGTCTTGGCAGTCCGTTCCACACTCAACTAGGCTATCGCCGCTATGTTAAGTATATCTAGAAAAAATAAATTACCTGAAACCGATTCCGACTATCCGTGGTTGCGTAAGGTATCCCATAATATGCAATGTGAGAGCCATCAGGCGCTAAGACTCCTCGTAGAAGCCCGTTGGATACCTTCACAGGCGCGCTAGGTTGTCGCATCAGCTGTGCCGCCCATAGCGACCACAGTATCATCCATTTCCCGTGCCGCTGCAGCACAGGCATGGCGGCAGATTTCACATTGACGGTTGTGCGCGATTTGGATCCTGGAAAAAAGAGATTTGAAGTTAATAAAAGTATTTTTATTGTTTTAGATTAGCGCACTGGCGCATCCTGGAAAATTGCTCTAACTACGTCCATGACCCTGAAAGAAATAAATTGGGGCATGGAAGACTAATTGAAAAAATTGATTTATTGACTAAAATACAAATCCCAAAATTACTAAATTTTAAATCAATGTAATATGCGGTGCCACTTAACACCTAAAAGAGATGGTGTGGGGATGCCGAACTGAGGAATTAAAGCTTCCAAAAGATAGTGAGGATGATTGAATGTATATAAAATAAATGTGACCAAAAATAGGCACAAGCCAGTGTAATTATTGGACATGGAACGTTAACTGGCAGATAATTCTTACTACAACATTGTGAAACTAGACTTAAACATATGAAAACTACCAAAACGTTATTTGACGCTCGAATCAACTGTTTCATAATACAAGAGTAGCTTGAACAATTTTATAGTCCGCAGCAATTCCTGGGTCGCGTCGGTTCATCACGCCAGTTAGTCCCGTCGCATTGTCGCCGGCTGCGAAATTGGCGTGTTCCGGCCCCGCGCACCGCACCGATTCTACTCTGCGTTGCATATAATAGCATGCATTAGGCGGCGCGCAGACGTTAATATGCCGAGAAATACTACATTGAAATTGACAGCTGATGTTGCAAATGTAACAGTCGTAAGTGTAGTTTTCTTGGCCGTACCCAGGGGGGAGGTCAGCTGCTCCTCAAGATTTAACATATATTCATACTTTTCTATATAAGTACCTGTGTTATATTATTGAAACTACCTATATGTACTTTTATTCATATATTTTATATATGAACTTTTGCTTTGATCCTCTGGGAACAAAATTGAAGATGTAACCGCCCCTGAGTTGAAGTTGGCTAAGCCTATATTTGTGTTTCTCGCCAAGTCGATAGAGTCTTTACGAAGCTTTTGAGTAAACGGCTTTCGTTTAACAAGGCGAGATTATCTGATAGTAACCAGGTCCAAGAAAAATTTATTATGTCTGCTTAATTCCGTAATTGCTATACTATATCAACCGATTTTGACAACTGCATACTAATATGTCGATCAGTAATAATATGAGAGAGATATGTAACTGCTATATTGCACATAATTAATTTTAATATAAGACCTGTATTGCATTCTATTCCATTGTGGAGACGGGTCTATAACTACTGAGAGGGTTTTGGCCTCGGTATACCACGTTAGTCCAATATTATTAATATTTTCTTTCTTTGTTGATTTATATCTATGACATCTAAATATTTACTGTAAGTTCATAATCTCTGGATTATGTATTTACCATCAGAAAAGTCACTTCCTCATTTATGATCGCCTGGTAGAATAACCTAGTTGCAACCACTTATTTGGTAAGATATGATGCAATTAGCAGACAATCTGATAGCTTTGATTGATTGATAAAATATATGTAATCTGTCTATGCATTTCAAAATTGCAACAGGACCGTTTCTGCACTCGCATGCTACTTTTGCAATACTAATTATAGATGTTTTAATTTATTTTTGTCTTCAGGACTGATGTAATAATCGCTGCACTGATTTGGAAGTATTTCTGATTTTAAAGCATATCTGTTTAAAATAACATAACAGGAGGAAATGGTAAACACTAAGCAATTGGCTTGACCATTTTTGGCGTGGTAATAGTTACAAAACGATTTATGATAACAGTGTAATCCCAATATAGTAAATATCTATACATATTATAACACCAAGTTCCCTTTTTTGTTTGTCTGTATGTTATCGATTTTCTCAAAATATACCGAACGGATTTTTATGAAATTTGATATGGAGATAGTTTAACACCCTGGGAAGGTTATGTACTACTTTCTATCCCAGGAAAATATATAGCGGGACTTTTATCCCGGAAAACTCCATCACGCGTACGAAGCCGTTAGCAAAAGCTAGTTAAGAAGTTTAGTCAATCACCAGAATGATGCCAGCCTATTCCCCTCACTATTTACGCACACCGAAATCATAGAACATACTTAATATACAAAGAAATTATGTGTTTATGATGTAGTCGTATTTCTATACGGACTTGTTCAAGAACAAATGGTGTTACGTTATATTATTCTTACGACAATTTCGATCAGTTTCAAGTAAAAAAATATTGTTATCATTAAAGTCATTGCGAAATTTTATAGTCATATATTTCGTCTTATCTTTACAACTTGGATAGCACAATTTAACTGATACAGGTTTGTAAACGCGGCACAGTTATTTTGACATTGACCCCGGGTTCAACAACTGCTCGCCGGTAACACACCGATTGTGGACCTTATTCTGTGTTAATAAGGCATCATACATCATAGATAACAGCATTGTAATTCATTCACGTAGGGCGGTGTTGTCAGCTGAATTTAAAAATATAATATATATCCATACTGTACCTATGACTCCGATAAACAAAATCTCCGGATATGCTTTATAAAAAAAATGCAATAAAAATGTTTTTTAAGCCTGAGTTGTGAAGTAATCATTTTAATTGTATAAGATGTTACATCTAAATTACACGATTAAAATTTCTATGCAATGACATAACTACTTATGAAATGTACGTGATGCACATTAAATGTATGAAAGTTAAAAATGAAAGCGTAATTTCTTTAAAAAAACGTAATTTTTCGCAATAAACCTGGATTAAGGAAACTACTGGCAACACCATTAACCAAACACGAGCATAAACGTTATCAAATACACGTAAAATATAACAAAGAAGAAACAAACATAACTAACCTCCTTTGTAAACCCTTATGTCACTTTATAACCTCAAAATGGCGGGAAAAATACAAGTCACAAGTTTGATGTAATTTTTAGGTTATTTAGAGCACTTTCACTGTTTCACGCGATGCGTTTGCTGCGGAGAAACGCCGGTTGGGGAATGGCGACCGACTCAAGACCTGTTCAGCGGCTTTCGACTAACCGGATAGTTATTGCAATTATGTAATTAATGTACGTTTGTGGTGAATTACGTAAATATTTTTAATATAAGTCGCCCGGATTATTTTTAACAAACATATTAACGCGATTTCTCTATTACGCTGTATGGAATGTAAGGATAAACATGATATCTTTATCAACAGTGCACTTATTGGTAAGTGTGTAAGATTGTGATTGCATGTTGAGTCTCTTGATGACTGCGAAAATTATAGCGATCTGCTTTATTGACGTAAATAGGTTAGGTAAGTAGGAATACTTTTTTTTTGAATAAAACAACATTTTCTTTTTTGAAATTCTTTAATGAGTGGTTATCGAAGGCACCCGTTTGTAAAAAAACTTGTACAACGTGTAATGGAAGGTAAACTGTTGCATTGTTGTTGACCTTTATGGGAACCGGGTTTATGAAATGAGAATTAGCCTTTTTCGAATTTTCACTTTATGCAACATCAAAATTGTTACAGTAATACACTATCATCCAAAAATAAAAATATTTGTCGTTAATAATTTTAAAATCTGTTTTAAGATATCTCTTCGATTTGATAAACAAAGTAAATATGTTGAAATAATGATAACATACAAACAATAAGTAACCTTTTACCGAAGCGGTAATGATGTTTAAAGTAAAAGGGAACTTTTCTAACATATTGCAGTCAGACAGATAGACAGTTTAATTGCAGGTAATATCTATATTGGTAACTCTTGAAGTTGAAGAACGAACAGCGATAGTATTCATAAGGCGTACAAGAATTGACAATGTACTGAATTTAATTTTCAAATTACTAGTACATTTTTAATCAAGGAACTTTATGATTCTAGCTTCTTAGCGTGAATAGCATTATAGATCAAGAGATCTTAGGTCAAAAATAGTTCAGGCCGGGCAACAATTGCCTGGGACTTGATTTCCAACAGCTATTGACAGATAGGCGGTTAAACAATAGTTTTATAAGCGTAAGAACTAAGTAAGTTCTTGCAATATACTTAAAAATATGTTGCGTTAAACTTATAGGACTGACAAAAGGACAATGCAAAGTATGGGCTAATATTACGAAAACAGATAGATTTTGAATCAGGCATTTAGGTATATATATTTTTAAAATGTTACAATCGACTACACTACACAGGCATTGAAAATGCACTTAAACTCGTGGACCTAGAAGCATGACATTTTGCAGACGAGTACGTAACGAAGTCGATCATTCATCCATTAGTCAAATATGTAGCTAATATAGTATCATACTAAGGCAAAGTCTTTGTGCACTGATTCATTTACTGCGTCATCATCGCCCATAGAACCGGTAAAGATAGAGTGAATTAAAATCTATTCGTAGGTTGAAAAGCAGTCGAGATTTTTTATGTTAGTGAAGTTAGATTAGATCTATATATAATGTCCAATACTAATCCCTGTATGATCAAAATTTTAATCTTCTAACAAACATGTTACGCGCCTTTATCCTAGCCTGAGATCCTAGCCGATGACATCGGGCGTTTCCGGAAGTATTCGGCTGCGCGAGCAGGCTGGCAGAAGAGAAGATATTGTTACGCGGCGACTATTCTGTTATTCTCTATGGTTGCACGAAGTCAAAAAATGATCAGAATTGTATTTTGCTAATATAATGTTTAAGACTGTAAAAAGAGCGTTTAACAAATATTTTAGTATTATTCGTTTCTCAACCAGTGATCAAGCAGGTCATCATCTTAATGGACTTAGTGCTTTATAAATCTTAGTAGTTTTAACTTTCTCTTTAGTGACTTTTACTTTTTGTTGGTTCATAACGATTAATATGAAACTTGCTTCTAGCTAGTTCCCTATTTGTAGGTTTTTCTTACAATATCTATTTGTCCGGAACTTGGTTTCCCAAATGGTAGTTTTTGTCAGATAGTTGTTTTAATAACAATATCAAAAAAAATCTCAACATATTCGAAAAATAGTTTTGGGCTGACTAAATTATAGTAGTAGCTAGGGCTGGTGAAGAAGACATAGATACTTTTAAAATGAATCGCCAGTAGTAGGTACTTCGGAATAGTGCCGTTCGTTTTGAACAGAGCAAACTGCACGACTAGAAATTTGACCACTTGTTGCTATGAAAATTATTGTAGGCACAGCGTATATAGCTATCGTGTTATGCAAGTACATACGTTGACTAATATCGAAGTAAATTCATTGCAGTTCCAAAAAATGCAAATAATGTAAAGTTACAATTAGTTGCAGTGAGTTTAATTGTTAGGAATTCCAGAAAACGGTCGGCCGTATAGTAACCACGGTGTGTGATTAGGCCGTGTAATGTATATATCCGGATTCGAACAGGCCGGCATAATTATATCGATGGGCATCGATAATTATGAACTCTCGTCAGTCATCTATTTGGACCTCACTCCGCTTCATCAGCTCCAGTGGAGTCACTTTGATGTGCCTCTATAAAGAAAACTTACCAGTTCTTCTTATTTCTCTAATTACTTTTCTCTATGCAACGAAGTATAATATGTGGTGTAAGTAATCGTTATTTAATTTGCATTCTACTCGGCCTTCCTGGAGCGTGACATTTGAATATGAAGTGTAAATGTTTTGTATAATTTGAAGGACACTAGTGATTTTTGTGCTAAGTATGTTTATTTAAAATGTAGGTGAAAAATATGTTTATAAGGATTAAGGGCCTGTTATCTAACTTCTGAGACCAAATATAAAAGCCACACTCTAATCTATACTCCCAAATAAATGATAGTATAATGAGTACTACCTGCATTAGTTGCTTAATGCGAGAACTTTCAAATAAAATTTACTTGAAACTTGTGTAACTGGCCATAAGGATGCATTTATAAAGAAGATAGAGAAGAAGATAAAGTAAAGACAGAGGATATCAATTTACAACAGAAGGGGAGCAGCATGAGAGCCATGAAGGAGTCAACCAAAAGTATGATCTCAGAATCAACGATAGACTTTAAAGACCTTTCTTCTTTTTCTCCCTTGAATCTTGCTTGGACATTTTATATCCAGCATAAACCAGGAAACAAGCTAGCGTTTCACCTCATGTTTATGGATCCTTACCGCATACAACCTCTAAAATATTAAAAGAATTATGGATGCACTGCGAGTCTGTTAATGGTATACCAATTAAGAAGAAAAGGAGTTTGGTTTTTTTTTTATTCGGGCACAGAAAAGTAATCCCACTGCACAGGCAGTAACGGATTAAGGTCCAAAAGAATGCTAGCTGATGAGAGATGATTACTCCTCGTCAGACGCCACAATTATGCTGACATGTTTGAAACCAAAGACCTATATCAGGGCCAAAGATACGCGACAAGAGAAACTAGGCCTGTTGAAATGACGTTACAGTTCACGATCAATGTCCACATCAATGACACATTAGACCCAAATACAGACGAATGGCTCACGGATCTTGATAAGTATTTTTTTTTGCTCAAATAATGTTATTACATCACAGCCTGTTCACATTTAGTTATCGTCCACACACGTGCATGGCTGGACGTGTTTAAACGTCAGAGATATAGTATTGATTATCTGCAAACTTAGGTTCGGCCAAGGTCTTCGCACTGACCTTGTATTGTGTTTCCTTATATTAAAATTTATTCTTTTGTATATTTTATGTATCAAATTTGGACTTTTTCTTCTTGGTTTGTTCCGTGTATTGTTTATGTTAAATAGTTGACCTAATTAGAGAATACAATAATTATCTTATATTTCTATGGTTTCAAATAATTAGAATGAAAATAATTGAAGATCAAGAGTAAAATGTGTTAGTGTTGAGTGATATAGTGTATCCAAAATGGGTTTTAAGTGGCTTGTGCTGTGGTCACTCTGGGCGGCGAGGCTGGTCCCTCAGCCTGGCAGGGTGGTGCGCGTCTCCAACGGCCTGATGCGAGGAGTTGTTGCTCCAGACGGCACTTACGTTAGTTACAATGGAATTCCGTATGGAAGCACTAGCTTTGAGACTAAGTTTCAGGTAATTTGAAGGATTGACTTGATTGAATAGCTAGTTTTTGATTCCGATTTGGATGATGTAACTGAACATTATATTATATCAAGCACATAGGGTGCTGAATAGCATGATTTATATGTGATCTTACATTAAGATACATCATAATCTGAGTAAAAGACACCTTTTATAAAAAAAAAATGTGCTTAAAGTATACGTCGAACAAGATTTACTGAAAGTAATTATTAACTGTTCTCACTGTTAACCGAAACTCCATAAATCACAAAAAGTAAAAACTTGAGGAAGAACAGATAATGCATATACATGAGGTGCCACTTGGACAGTCATCAGTACTCAGATATTATGTCATGTTAACTATTGTTTGTAAATTGATTGATATACATAACTTGTCTGTTTGTTCAAAGGGACATGCAGTAGTCTCAATAGTATCTTGTGTTTTAGTGAAGTTACGTTTATATATAGTTTAGTAAGGGTTAAAATACTCCCATATCGAGTATTTTAACCTTACTTATCTGAACCTTGATAAGTCTTGTGCGTATTCTGTATTAATCAATTTACATATTATGTGGTTCCTTCACCTTAGGTTCAAACTATCATGAATAGAGATTGAACGGTGTTACAAAATCAATATACGTATCTAAATTCTAAATATTTTTATTGTGTTATTAACGTATATTTAAACAGTAAGATATCAGTTGTTGCTATAGATAAAACGATAAGATATTTTCCAACAATTATAGCTTTTATTCATAATTAGCTGTTCTTAAAACATTGTATGATGCTAACGACATCTAATTAAAAATTACATAAACAATTTCATTATTTCCCATGGAAGCAAATTATCGGAATAAAAATATAGCATATACAGGGTCATTTTGACATTCGTTATTAAATGAAACTACATATCCATCTACTTGGAAATAACACTTTACAATAAGTTAATGAGACATAGATGTAAAATAAAAAAGTGTAAATTTCGAACAAAATAAATATTAATAAAAAGTAATTTTAATTTTACGCGCCCTAAAGCCACAACTACTACACTAAGAGAATTCGTTGCAGTGGCAACATCATACTTTCAGTCAGAAATGTACTCACGCACACGCCATATTAGCATTAAACTACAAAATGATCAAAAAATCAGAAAACTCAAATCAGGATTTTTCGTGAAAATATTAGTTATTAATGGATGATATTTAGCAAAATGTCAGCAAAGGTGAAGACGAGTATGTAGTTTCATTTAGTAACGCAATGTCAATATTACCCTGTATATTAATCCAGAACATGATCTTCTTGTGTGTCAAATTTCATCTAAATTCGTTCTGCTGCTTCTGCAATTACTTCTAACAAACACACAAACATCCAAACATTTCCTCAAACATTCGCATTAATAATATTAGTAAGAAGTCACAATTCACGACGAGTAATTATCAATGGACACTAGCTTTATTTTATACCGACCTATTAGAAGCATCCTGTATCCACTATTCAGCCAGGTTGGTCTGGAAATCTTTTGGAGAGGTGAATGGACTTCCTGGCGGATCATGGTGACAATGAGTTTTATTTACTACCTATGGGTACCTTTTTTAAGTCATAGTAACTGTTTGATGCGTTGCGACTGGTCCCTAAAATGACGTCTATTCTAAACGAACATAATTACAATGATGTCCAAGGAGAATTGTCGATAATATTCTAAAGATAGTTTAAAGTAATATAGATAAACGTGACGATACATTGAAACATAATACCCCATAGAGTTTACATTGTTGTATCGATCATCGATGGCGTATATTAACTTGACAATGATGCCAATTATATGGCTACATTTGTTAATATTAGTAATGCTGGAGATTCCTTTGACGTTTAATACATTGAATTTGCAATCCTCCATAAAAGTTGGCAAAACAGTTCCTCTGGCTATGTTATTAAATAGTCGTGTTTTATTTGACCGTTTGCTACCTTTTGCTACAAAAATTTACTAACCTCACAATATTTTGCAGGCTCCTGGACCAGAACCGAAATGGCAAGGCATATTCGACGCGAACCATGAGCATAAACGTTGCAACCAGCAACTATCCGTAAACATTGCTATTGGAGAAACAGATTGCCTTACTCTTAATGTTTATACTCCATTAAATACCACACCAGCCTCCAATCTGCCGGTTATGTTCTTCGTGCATGGTGGAGGATTCTTTCAAGGTTCAGGATCTTCGTTAATGTACGGACCTAAATACCTAGTCTCTAAAAATGTGATACTAGTAACTGTTAACTACAGACTCAATATTCAAGGTTTCCTTTGCCTGGGCATCAAAGAAGCCCCAGGTAATGCAGCCATGAAGGATCTCGTGAGTGCTTTAAGGTGGGTTCAGAGGAACATAAGGCAGCTTGGAGGCGACCCTGATAATGTCACTATATTTGGTGAGAGCGCAGGTGCTGCTTCAGTTTCTTATCTAAACATATCTCCTATGACCAAAGGGCTGTTTCACAAGGTCATTGTCCAGAGTGGCTCCGCAACTGCCCCTTGGGCTTTCCAATACAGACCTGTGTTCTTAGCAAGTTTGCTGGCCAAAGAGATGGGTTATGAGACGCAAGATCCTCACGAACTGTACAAAATATTTATGAGCAAATCTGATAAAGAACTTATTCTTACAAGAGTTCCACGGAAAGAAGGCGCTATTATCATATCTGAGATTTTATACACTCCATGCGCTGAGAATATTATTGAAGGCGTAGAACCATTTCTGACTGAATTACCTTACGATATCCTTTCTAAAGGAGAATATAATAAAGTTCCTATGATCTTAGGCGGTAATAAACAAGAAGGAATCTTAATAATCAACATGGACAATGACACTATGATACCGAAAGTAAGTTTTGAAAAGTCTTTACCAAAGAACTTGCACATACCATCCAAGAAAGAGATAGAAGAAATAGCAAAGGAATTCGAAAGATTATACATGGGGAATGATGAGATATCTTTGAAAACGGCAGCTAAATTATCAAAATGGTATGGTGAACCATTTTTGATGTACCCAATTTTACAAGAAACTGAGTTAATCCTCAATACGAGTGATAAAAATATTTACAATTACATGTTCAGTTATGATGGTTGGAGGAATGCCCCGAAGTTATCTTCAAGGAAGGAGTACAGAGTACTGGAAGGAGCAACACATGCTGATGAGTTGTTCTATTTGTTCTCCCAGCAGTGGTTTAGTTCGATGTTTGAGAACAGAATGATAGATATTATGACGACAATGTGGACGAACTTTGCTAAATATGGGTGAGTTGAGAGTTTATTAAATAATTTTAAATGTGTTAAGTTAGGTTAGGAAAATTATGTCATTATTAAGTAATTATAAGTAAGTGCATAGAATTAGATAAAAACCCGTCATACACCTAATTAATTTGTTACAAAAACGAATCCTTGGTTTGAATTTTTAACAGTTCCCTAAAAATTTATAATTATGATAGTGTGTATCGTGCGAGTCGGCCACTAAATAACCTTGATTTTTACTTTAAAACCGAGGCCAGCGAGTTATAGATATTTTTAAGACGTATGGAGTGTGGACCTTTGACATTGACTTCAGTGTAGATTGGTAACCATGGACCCAAGTGCAAAAAATGCCCCCTACTCGGCTCAGTGTAACACGACCAGTGCTGCAATCCGCTAATTAAAGTCATCGAAAAAATAATTCTCCTTTACAACAATGAGCTATATCCTAGACTTTTAGGTATTAACAAAATAGGCCTGATAGCTCAGGTAAATAATTAAGTAGTTACCCAGTGGGCAGTTTATATGATTTATTTATTCATTTAAAATATTGTTTCATTTCACTGATGTGTAGATACGTGTTCAGTGTGTTATTAACTGTCATATGTTGCACTATTTCCAAAATAATACTTATTTTTTATACTGCATCTGGCCGAACGCTCGAAAAGGTTTGCTGTGCTATGATAATAGTCGGGTACAGCTGCAAATCAGTGCTGTTTAACAGCGTATACCGCTGCAAGCTCGTTTCACCATTCAAACCATAAAAAAAAACGTCGTGAGGGCACAAGCATACCTGAGAAGTTCTCTATAGAATCGGATATACACAGGCTGATCCGCGAACACTTACATGGGCCGTATGGCGGGTTTTAACACCTTGTGTACGGTGGTCGGTACCCGGGCGAAAATAAAATACTAGCAGAACGAACTTCAAGTAACAAACTTCATGTATTTATTTCTTTCTGAAAATGTTTCAATGTTTTAATACCAGGTAGTAACTAAAAACATTTATTCAGGTATGCACACGTACAGCTGCTATACCTTCTATCGCACATAATGCAACAAATCCGTCGTATACCTACGATTGTTAACTGTGTGTGTTTTTTGTACATTTATTTTTGTAGTTTTTATGTGTGTATGAAAATAAATGGTATAAATTATCTGTATTAAAAAACTGGTAGCTTTTAAGGGTATCCAACGATAATAATATTAAATCCATGCGTTCTTGCATTGTGTTTGAGTCTAATTAGAAGTGTTGTAAAAAATTATGGCATAACGTTTTTGTACCCTATTCAAGGCTAGACAGAAGTGAATAAATGCACAATTCACTTGCAATGTTAGGTCACGTATATAGGTATAATATAATTTTGTGAAGTAACAACTCTGTGTGTTGATTTTACTGTTCAGATAAAGACTATGGGTTCAGTTGTCCATAACGAAACTATTGCTTTTGGTATTCTAGAAAAATGTACCTATAGGAACAGTGGAAGAGTGAAATTTTCCAAAAGGTAACCCGAGGCAAAAAATGCCTTAGTTAACATATCGTGGCTAATTTAAAAGAAAATAAAAACTAAGACCAACGTAAATGAACCTAAAAGGGAAGCTGGTAGGAATCTGATTGTATGGACGCTGCGCCAATGCTATAAGGCACATTATTTTAAAAAATTCTTGCCCAGTTTCAATTGACATCTGGATAATAAGAGTTCATTCTCCATTTCTATAGATTTTCGCGGTAATATGTGAATACGGTGCCATCTGTCAGGAGAGTAACCTGTCGGAGACAAAGTTGTAAATCCACGGTAACTTTGTCCATTGAAGTTACGTAAAGTTAGCCATAGAGTTGAATAAGAGCGATTTGGACATTTTAGACAGAGATAAGATCTAGGTCATATCTGTAATGATATACCATTTGCCTTACTCATTTGACACTCTGGCAATTTCGCGATTTTTCTGATATTTCGAAGTCGGCCCACATTTCCGCGCATTGTTACTGCAAACTCTGGAGTTATAAGAACGGATTCCGCATGTTTATTCCTTGGGCAGGAAGGTAGATATTAGCCATTAATGGCGAGGGAGGCGATAGTCGTGCTGTAGTAGTAGACAGTGAAGTTTTTGGATTTAAAAATGTTTGTAACTTTGTCACTAGACGAATAATTAAAAGTAATGAACTTAAAATCTTGGTTTTCAGAGACCCAACTCCTGAAGTGACGGAGTTGCTGCCGGTGAAGTGGCTGCCCACGAACTCCTCGATGCCCACAATGCTGGTCATCGACCAGGAGTTCTCCACCATGCCGCTGTGGTATAACGAGGGTCTCAGATACTTGAGGCAAGTCTACTCCAAGTATAGGAGAAAATTGTGAGATTCTGGTTGTTCGTAGAGTGAGAAAGGGAATAATGGTTTATTAAATTATTTTTATTATGAGTGTGTTTCTCTTATACGAAAATTGTATAATATTTATAGTCTGACGATGAAAATCAAAAACCTTTCTAATTTGTAAAATATGAAATGAATATGAAGAACGGTAACGTAAAAACAAAAAAGTAAAAGTGGTGCCCTCAAAAGTGAGTTTTAGCAAGTATGAACATTATAATTTATATTGTGTAATATGTAGGTATGCTAATGAATTGCGGTAGAAAAGTCCTAAAAATAAGTAAATTCGAAACATGAATTTTATTAACATTTTATAATCCAAAGTAACGAAAAAGAAAAGCCATCCTTTCAGCTTGATGAAAACTATCGCAATCCGCTGAAACTAAGACCCTTTATCTGAGACCTCAAGCGCGGCCCGGAGGGATTTTCGAGTGCATTTCCCTAATTAGGATCGTTGAGCGCTCGCAGGGTCCCGATGGACCCTTAGGGAAGTTTGCCTTATTTGATTTCGCAGATATGCACAGGGAAGCATTCAGTGCATTACGTATATGATTGGTATTAGTTTATAAGTCACTTTTGTTTGACAGATAAGTTGAAAAATGTAAAACTGATGAGATACTTAGTTCCCTGTTTGGATAAGGTCAATAAAATGAGATTCCGATTTAAAAATATACAAGAAAATTGGTAATGAGAGGCGGATAACCTCGCTCTCAAAGGCTGTAATCAGGATTGATTAAATAAAAACTCCTGTGTTGTTTTTTGTTTCCAAAGAAACGACATATTACGACGTTTATTTTTCAATAAATACAAACTATAATTCTAACATTTTATAATCTATCTATTTTTATTTACACTTGACATTAATTCATAAAAATTATAATCATTATTTTTATAAAACGTATGTGCCAGCAAAATTGTATTAAAGAGAATATATTCTCCTTACATACATTTTACGAGTAGTAGGTATATTAAGCCTATTTTCCTAATATTCATAATAATATTCCAGTAATAATATTAATAATAAAAAAAAAATACGCTAGCGCTTGGTCACAGCTATGTCATAGAAAAAGACAATGCGATAGTGTCAACCACCACTACGAGAACTAGAATTTAATAAAGGTAGAGCACTAATCAAAATAAGAATTGCGTTATCACGGGGGTTATGACCCTCAAATTTTCTTCTGAGTCCGCCACTGTTAACGTTAGCCTGATGGAAAAAGTACCCCGACCGCATTCTTTAGAAAATCAGGATAGTTTCAATACTGTTACGTATGTTGTCTAACTAATCTACTATTAAATACGGAGGTTTTGTTATTTGTCGTAGGAGAGGTTCGACGAAAATGTTTGACATAGTATATTCTATTGTAGATACATTTTCTTAAAATCGCATATTAATTATAATTTTACAGGTTTAGTAGTCTGTTAGTATCTAAGGAATAATAAGATATTTTACTATTATTAAGAGTTTAACATAAAATCTTTGAAGCAATACAGTTGTCAGCTGTTTATTACATTTTTTTTATGTAGTGATATGCTGCAATTTAATCAAATGTGTCTTTATATTTCTTCATACATCGGTTTTATTAATATTTTTAAATTATGTTTATGGTTTCGTGAGTAGATTATTTACAAAATGGCACCTTAAATAAGTGAGTTGGTAATTCAATATTGCTGTTTATATAGGCAAAAGACATAAATATTAGAGATTAGCTTCCGCCCGCAGCTTCGCCCGCGTGGATTTCGAACTTCAAAAATGGAGGAGGTGCTCAATTTGTCGGGATGTTTTTTTAATGTATGGTGGTATGCAGGTGGTCCGATTGTCCGGTCAGGGTTTGATGATGGGATCCTGGTGAAATCGAAGGAACTTTTAACCATTAAGGTTGCACACGCGACGGAAGCTTAAAAAATGGAGTAACTTCTCCCGTTTTTCCAACATTTCCCTTCACTGCTCTGCTCCTATTAATTGTAGCGTGATGAAAAGTATACTATAACCAGCTCAGGAGTATGAAAAATAATTGTACTAAGTTTCGTTAAAATCCGTCGAGTAGTTTTTGTTTCTATAACGGTTATACAGACAGACAAACAAAAATTTTACTAATTGCATTTTTGGCATCAGTATCGATCCCTAATCACCCCCTGATAGTTATTTTGGAAATATATTTCATGTACAGAATCGACCTCTCTACAGATTTATTATAAGTATAGATAGTGTAGCTTTTCTGCGATATACACAGAAACATTTCTCATATTTATTACATTAAAACCAAATTCATATTGTTTAAAATTGTTACTATTCAAATTTTTTCGTATTTTGAAACGATTTTATTTAATTTGAAAGATCCAACTATATAATTATGCGAATATATATGTAATTTTCTTGATACTCGCTAATTAATAATATTTATAGATATTCGTAATTACGTAGTTTTACGATACATCATTTGCAAGTCATTTACAAACGAGTGTGTTGTACTATATTCGTTCGTCAATTCTAAAAGAGAGTGCATTATACTTACTTTATTCGTACCAAGTTACAAACGTATTACACAAACGAACGATCAAAGTTATTAGACGAGGCAAAATCGCCAATCTTAAACGTCCTCAAGCCGACGGTAAGCCGCTTAATAACTCGCCTGAATGCGACCGGCTGGTGAATGACTGAATGGGACCGAATGTACGGTAATCTTCGCCCCTTTTCGGGCTTCGGTAATCCTTCGCAAATAGAGTGTTTCGGACATTCGTTTTGCGAAATTACGTCCTTTTTTAGTTGAACAGGTTGGGTGTTTTTGGAGTCAAATGGAAGTTTAACGGGTTTGTCGACTGCGGTAAATTGAAACAGTTAATAGTTCAGGTGATAGTTAGGATAGTATTAATGAATACAATTCAGTTTTGCTCTAAAGTGCGATATCAGATGAGACACTGTCAAGTTAATCATCATCACTATTTTATAAAGAAATATCAATAAAATCTCAAATGAAATTTTAAATCATACCGTATGTGGAAGCTTCTAATTACCTTCGGATGTTTTTTTATTTCAATAGCCTCACAAATCATCCTAGGCAGGAATCGGTGTTCTTTGGCAAGGATTTGTGGCTTGTCTTGTCTTGCTTAGTCGCAGATAATGTCAGGAAAAAATAATAATATGAGATACCGAGATTAAATCCGGAAAATAGTTTTATTTCAATGTTTAACATTCGCGTAAACATAAGAAATCATAATTGTAGCATTCACACATTTATGTGTATGATCAATAAGAGTACTTGCGCTTAATATAAAGTATATGAGATAACCTAGTCCGTTCGGTCATAGTTTTTTTAGATGTCGATATTTAGTTATCCGATAGGGAAAATAAGTAACACCAAAATTACACAAAAAACAAAATCTAAATTAATTTATTACTAAAAGAGTATAATATAATTCGTATGATACTCCGACGTTCGAGAAAAAGGCATCATTGAGAAAAACAAACAGTTGCAGTAGGCGAAAAAGTTGTTCAAGCGATTCTTGTATGAGATAATTACATGCGAATTTTTAGTTTCCGGCTACTTGCGAACAATATGATGCAATAATTTTCTAATGATTATTGTTAACAATAATAGCTCCGTCTAAATGAGGTTTTAGTATTGATAATTATTGCACAGCAAACCCAAAGATTTCTAAGCTGTTTAAGTTGTCTTTTAAATATTTATTTTGAATAGATATTTTCAACGATAACTCTGTCAACACCCTTTTAATAGAGATATAGTATATATACTATGATACCGTCGCTTTAAGTTAAAACGCATAGTGCGGCGAAACACAGGAACGCCGTGGATTCCCGTCGAAAAATCCCGTAAATCCAACGGGAACGCCTATAATCCCGAGCCGGGAGCACTGTTTACCATAAGCCCTGGTTATCGGCGGGCCGCACACGGACATATTTTGCGCGGCGTTAACTGCGCCCTTATAGTTTATTCGTTCGTGTGAGGGCGACCTATTATGTGGGGAAAGATAACTTCAAGTGGTTATTGGTGATATTAAGGGTGCAAAGGTCGGATGGTGTTTATCTTTGATTGAATGCATGTCCTTTGAAGAAATTTTAAGTGTTATTGTATTATATTAGTTGATCTGGGGCCTTATCTTTGAAAATTCTGACTATGAGTATAGTTAGTTAAGGATAATCTGTTTCAATGGCATAGTAATTTGTCTGAATCGTAATTTCAAATAGTCATATCATACTAAAACATCGGACAAGCGCATCGAGGATTCCGTGCAATCTTGAAGGTATTGTAGCTATATAAGTATAAAGTAAGTACATACTATTTACAGTTTTAAATTTTTTCCTTTACGTGTGTTGTAAGACCGTACGTCTACGTGTGTTGTGAGTAACGACATAAAAGGTATCTTATGTTTTATATCTTTTGATCTCGTTGACACGTTGAAAGAAACCATAGTATTTGATATAAATTACAAATTGATACCTCCATGTGTTCCAAAGAAAAAAGATCTTCACTGACAGACAAACGGACAACAAATTGGTCCTATGAGGTTTCTCTTTGAGCTACGGAACCCTAGAAATACGAAATATTACGAAAGAACTAAATTAAAAGGTTCCTTACCTGCAAACGTACTACAAGAAATGTATAGCAATACATTTTTCCACAATCCGTTCCAACAATGAAAGGACGGGACAGTGAGTACATCTCAAAACGAATATCACCACGCACCGAGCACGAGTGGCCAATCGTGCACGCTTCACTAAATATCTCGGGATATACAAGGAAGATATTTCACAGACATGATTTTGTTGACATGAACATGTGATTTGTAAAGAAATTATTGAACAGGAGTTATATTTCAATCTTTATAATGAGTATGCTGTGGGTACAATATTCTTTGAAATGAGTATAATGCTTGACCGCTGTTGCTTGGCAGCAGGAATACATTTAAGAAGCGATGGTACCTGCCCATCGACTCACGCAATCAATAGTAGGTATTTTGATGAAAGAAGGAATTCAATAATGAATCATATTAACTAGTTTGTTATCAAGAAACATCCCTTTTTCAAATTGTTTGTGTAGCTTCCTTTGTCAAGGTAGAAGCTACATTTATCTTTAGATTCTACCTCCATACCTGAAATCTGGATCTCATGTCGCCAAAAGTTACGAGCTAAGATTTGCAAGGGTCGTCATCCCTCGTGTCTGCACCGAATGCCTTTGTGCGAGTATTAAAACTCAATTTGGCATTTTTCCATAAAATAATAAGGTATCTGGGTCCGCCAAACGAGGTCCTTTTAGCCTCGGGGTTTAAAACGTATCCGAATCAATATATGCTATGTTGTGGCCGTGCGTGTTGATTTTTTATAGCTGTTTTATCTGTAAAAATGTTCTTAACAATGGAGTCCGTGTACATGTACTGTACTTACTTGTGAATGAATGAATCCCTCCTAGCCGAATTCTGGCCACGGCGGCCAATCTCAACTGAGATCAGCCTGGTACGCAGGTGATATTATAGTGCACAAGTGTGTGCATAATACACAGGTGCACTTTCTGTTCCTTCACTCTCATAGTCTGGTGAAATGGCGATCCGACATGACCCGAGAGAGATCAGGCGCAGGACCAACGGATTTACGTGCATTCCAAGGCACGGGGGTATCACACCGCCAACTTCCTGACTCCGAGCTGCGACTGAATCATTTTCAAGTGATCAGGCGGGGAGTAGAAAGATACGGATTTCACCAGACAGTGGTTGAAACTACCCAAGGGTGATGAAACTGAAACTACGACACCGAGTAGCGGTCTGGATCAGTTCTCAACAGATGGTCCAAGCAATTGGCTGTGTGTATGTCAACATCCAGGATCCTTGTTGGGTTACTTAGTTATAAAGATGTATTGGCACTTATGGGAAGATATACTTGTCCCTATATTATTTTCATCCTTATATTCCTTTACTCGGAAAAATGATTACAATTCGAAAGAGTATGGAGCATCTAATAAAATATTGTTTATAATTAAATACTTGCAACAAATATGACATATATTTATTATTATAAACAAAGATATTATATAATTTTCAGAGAAATGTTCATAAATTTTCTTAATTGCAGCACCTAAACCCTCAAAAATAAATGAGCATAAAGTAAACGTAAGCTTTTAGCGTAACCTTTATTATGCATTAACTCTACAGCAGAGTAACCGTCCAAACAGCCCTATGATAAACTAAAAACTGACCCAGGGACCAATGCGACAATAATCTGACGCCGCGCCGCTTACAAATTTGAGAGCATGGACAAGTGGATTAGGTTTGAGGTGAGAGCGAAAGCGGACTTAGAAATGAGAAGGTCTTTTACTGCAAATGGTCTATACCTGAAAATGGGATACTGGAATTCCCTAGCTTAGCGACTGTAGGGGTTTTAGGTGAGTTGGGAATTTTGGGAGAGGGAACTGTGGAGGAACAGGAACCCTTTTTTAGTTGGTGGCGGGAACAAGGAAGGGAAATGTTTGCGACCCCTCATGCGATAGGCCTCAATGTGTGTTTACAACTTTAGGGTATACAAAGTGAACTGTGTGCCAGGCCGCGGCAAATGGCCCCCCGTGCATTCGGTGTGGAGACCAAGTGCACAAGAATTAATTTGGGAGGATTAAGAGGAAGGGAGGAAAGTTGGGTCTCGTATGCTCGATTAGTTGAGTTGATCATAATTATGTAGTATTGTTGTGTTACGGTTTGAAGGATTGTAATCAGTGTAATTATTAGGCTGAGACTTAATATCAAATAAATTTCCAATATATGAGTAATGGTGTTTAAAAATTGAAAAGCTCGATTTTCCTCATTCGATAAAAGGGTCCGACGATAATCTTTTAATTTTACCACTTTAGATTAAATTATCTTTTTGTACAGTCCAATGTCCGTAGTGTTGAATGAGAAAATATTGTTAATGGTATTTATTTTAATATAAGTCCATATTTCTGGCGCCCGTTAAGATAATAGTATTATGTTCTTAAATGACATTACATAGGGCTCGAGCGATAAAACTAAACCTGAAAAATAGGCTAACCTAACAGGCCATGCCTAAAAGAAATAAATCTTCTCAAATACTGACCTCCTCTATCTCGGTCCATACAAATTTTAGATGGTGCAAAAATGTAGTCAGTGCGACCCGCATTACTCACGCTATCTACCTGCGTAATGCTTCGATAAATATTATCAAATGATAACTGACCTAAAGGCCGTATCGGCCGAATTATGTAGGGTCGCTCCTATCTACCTCGGCGAAGCCAGCTGCGTCAGTCCTCGCTTTAATTATCACCATTTTTGTACGCCTACTCGAAACGTCATAGCAATATTGCGTTTATGTGTTTATTGTTAATTATTGTTAGGATTTTACATTTAATCTAGCTTTTATACGAGGGAAAATTTTTTGACGAAAAAACTACCAGTATGTTATTTCGATTCGTAATTTGTTTCGTTGATTCATATGGCTTTTACTTTGATTTTGTAATGTAGGTATATAGAATTTAATAGCTTATATATCTTGCAGGTGATGTGATGAAGTTTTTATTTTGCGTAATTCTACTGCTAAACCGTTAATCAGTACTTTCTTACCTTGAATAAACTTTACCATTATATAAACGATATATCTAATAGCTATTTATTATGTGTATTCAAAGCAAAATACAATACAGTTTAAATTAATATGCTTTAATTCAGTAAACACAGTAAAATTAAAGGCTCCTCTAATTGAAGTCTAAGTAATAGTATCGAAGGCATAAAGACTTTCGGTGGAATTTTATTCTAGAACAACAAGACATTCTGTACAGTTATTTATTTTTATGCAGGAATCAGGGTTAATATTATAATTTGAAATAAGATGCAAAGATACTTTTTTAAGTTTTTATTCTTAACTAGCTTCCGCCCGCAGCTTCGCCCGCGTGGATTTCGGACTTCAAAAATGGAGGAGGTGCTCAATTTGTCGGGATGTTTTTTTAATGTATGGTGGTATGCAGGTGGTCCGATTTTCCGGTTGGGTCTGATGATGGGATCCTGGTGAAATCGAAAGAAGCATATAGCATGATTCAGTATTCACGCGTGATGGCTTATTATTAGCGTATTTCATGTATAACTTTGGTGTTTCTATACCGATTTCTATGATTATTTTTTATGGAAAATTTAATAATGTTAACTTTGTTAATTAGGGATGGCTGAGAATGTTATAAACGTAAGAGTAGACAAATATAATGAGAAAGCTTCGAACTGCTAAGCTATCGGGAGTTACACGTGTTTTTGTGAGTCAACCATAAAAGATGCTGTCGTGGGATATTTTTTATATAATTTTAAGGAGAACATTTCCGTCATACATGATTTCTGTGTAGTTTTAACCATTAAGGTTGCACACGCGACGAAAGCTTAAAAATGGAGTAACTTCTCCCGTTTTCCCAACATTTCCCTTCACTGCTCTGCTCCTATTAATTGTAGCGTGATGAAAAGTATACTATAACCAGCTCAGGAGTATGAAAAATAATTGTACCAAGTTTCGTTAAAATCCGTCGAATAGTTTTTGTTTCTATAACGGTTATACAGACAGACAGACAGACAGACAGACAGACAGACAGACAGACAAAATTTTTACTAATTGCATTTTTGGCATCAGTATCGATCCCTAATCAGCCCTTGATAGTTATTTTGGAAATATATTTCATGTACAGAATTGACATCTCTACAGATTTATTATAAGTATAGATAGATTACATTGTTTTGGTTATTTCTGTATCCTTACATTTATTTTATCGCTTTGAATGACCAGACGAGCTTGCCGTTCGCCTGATGATAAGCGATAAGACCGCCCACAAACAATAGAACCACCACCCAACACCTTGAATTACAAAGTATTGTTTGGTATTCCATTGCGTTCGCCGTCCTGAGACATGAGATGTTAAGTTTCACTATGTCCAGAAGTTACACTGGCTACAATGTCCTTCAAATCGGAACCCAGCAGTGATTACACACTGCTTGGTGGCAGAAATAGACGTTATGGTGGTACGATCAGCAACAAAAGTCGATGAACAGATACTAATTTACAAAACACCTGAACATTGAAACGGACCATAAATCACTTACCAAAGAGTACAGATTAAGGTTATCATTTCAATATGGATACCAAAGTAAAGGATTGGCTGAAAAAAATATGAAAAAGAAACTGACGTTTGCGTTGAATCCTTCGAAGAGAATCTCCTGCCAGAATAATTTTGAATTTACATATTTGTTTCTTAAACCGGCCAGTGGTCTATAAAATAGGATGTTTAAAATGTAACTAACCTATTCCTATTAATGTTATAATATTACTTACTAAAGTATTATGATGTTTTGTCCATACTTAAAAATGTATAATTCTGATTATTAACTTCAATATATACTATTATATAAACCTGAAGAGTTTGTTTGTTCGAATGCGCTAAACTCAGGAACTGCTTAACCGATTTTGAAAAATTTTACTAATAGGAAGCTACATTACTCTTAAGCGCTATACGCTACTTTCTATCCCGGGTAAATATAAAGCAAGACTTTAGTCCTTGAAAAACTTTTTCACGCAGGCGGAGTAGCGAGCCAAAGCTAGTATGTTATAAAAAACACAATTTAATTGATATTCAGAACTGTTGGAAAAAAAGTTTGTATATAAAACAAAGAATTTGCAAATTTCAGCCACATTGGTATTTATTAAAGATCATAAAAAATTGCTAGTAATGTTTAGCAATGAATGGTTTGACGGCGTTCAGCTACTTTTGTAGTTCAATTATGACAAGTTGTTTTGTATTTAAATTAATCAGTAACTTATGGTAAATGATAATGATTAGGAAATATTGGAAACAAATTATGTTCAACGACTTCTGTTGCTGACTGTACCTACCCGGTCGGACTCTCACATGTGAGTGAACTATTACAAGTAGTACACTACAAGAATAAAAATATTAAATATAATAAAATCATTGTTTCAGAGAGCACGAGGAATCTGTGACGAGAAACACCTGGCCGGTGAGCTACAACATGTCAAGCAAGTACTGCGAGACAACAAGCTCCAAATTCCACGCCGCCGTCACAGAGACCGAGTGAAACCAGCCACAGTTGCACGTGTTCCGGTTGTACTACCATATGTGAGAGGAGTCACCGACAAGATTGGCTACATCCTGAAGCGTGCTTCCATAAAAACCGATTTCAAGCCGCCTAAGAAGATTAGTCAATTTTACCACCTGTCAAGTGCCATATACCTCTGCAAGAACCGGGTGTATACAAGATAGACTGCAACTGTGGCCTGTCTTATATAGGACAAACAAAAAGAAATATAGGGACCCGCGTAAAAGAACATATAGCTGACGTGAAACACCGACGCTCTACGAAGTCTGCAGTCGCTGAACATTCTGAAGGAGGCTCCAGTCATTATTTGCGATTAGACAAACCACAAATCCTTGCCAAAGAACACCGATTCCTGCCTAGGATGATTCGTGAGGTTATTGAAATTAAAAAACACCCAAATTTCAATAGGGAAGATGGTAGGAAGCTTGCACAAGCCTGGGATCCTGTTCTACATTTAATTAAATCGGATCCCAAAAGACCGGCTGCCAGACCTCAAGACACTGTGAGCTCATTCTGCGTAGATCGGACCACCAACAGCTAAAATTTAAAAAAGTTGTATAATTGTAAAATGTAGGTAGATATTGTAACTTTGACTTCACGGATGAACAACACCTCTGTCGGCCCCGTGACCATGAAGGCTGCAAAGTCTTCGAAACGTCGGGAGAAAATAATAATATAAAAAACCGCGATAAAATCCGTTTAAATAGTTTTTAGTTTTTATTTCAATGTCTAACATTCGCGTAAACATAAGAAATCATTATAGTTACATGATAAATAAATCCAAGCCAGCTCACTGCGTTCACTTAATGGATCGAGATCCACTATTTTGCGAAGCTATGTTTAGTTTTTTGTTTAACCATGTATATCAACTATTCCGCACAACAAGGCAGTCGAGGAGCGCACCGCAATTAGCATTGTTGGGAACATCAAACCTCACGGCAGAGTTGAACAAATCCAAATGACTTGCACAAATACTTGGTCTTGCGTCCACTGCGAGCCAATCAAATTACCATACTTTGTTAGCTGATTGCATGTTAGAGACAGAATATGGAAGATATAGATGCGGTATTAACTAATTTAATTGGTTTAAATCATTTAAATCAGATTTTGACGAAACTCTTCATTTAGATATTTTTATGGAAGTAGGTTAGGTTTGTATTATAGGAGAACATATATGCAACAGTCTATCAGGCGTTCGTTTAGTTTAATCTGCTGTCAAGCAATGTGCAAGTATTTTTTCGGTTAGTATGTGTTTGTGATTACCTATAGGAAAAAATCTGATATTTAACAACAAATGTCACAGAATTAGGGCAGTGTATTGGAAAGTGCCTTTGCCGCACCATCAGGATTTGAAATAGTTGCTTGGACGCGTGTTCCGTCCTTCTCATAATCCTGAGCCCTTCTGCCATAGCTCAAGAAGCATCTCAATATGTCGGCATCTTTGCATTTATCCCCGAAGGAATAGGCTGAGGTACAACTAGGGCACCCACTTTTCGCCAAGTGTGTTGAGGTCCCATGATGTGAGGGGCGAGCCAATCGCCATATCGTGCACAAATTCCAGACTTCGGGCAATTACTGAGCAGGAAAACCCAAATATTACTGCCCGACCCGGGATCATGCATGTAGTACTACACCACCGAGACAGTCCTCATAATAATTTATCAGACTGATTTTAATAATTCATTCTAAATCATTTTAAAACGTCATATTTTCATTTATAGATACGTATGTTCTTGGTTCTGTGCGCGCTGTGAGGTCCAATGGCGGGCCCTAATTAATTTATACCCGTTCTTGTTCGGAGCGCTGTGTCAATATTCAGAAATTGTGATTTGAGACCTTTGCCACTGCCAGTTTCTAGTTTGTTTTTAACAATTGCAAGTTGTATTAAGCTATTTTTTATGATATAGAGGGCAAATGAGCATACGGTTCACCTGATGGTAAATTACCGCCGCCCATGAACATCTGAAATACAAGGGGGCAGATATGCATTGCCGGCCTTTTAGGTGGGAATGTGCTCTTTATTTGAAGGTCACATCTCTCCAAAAATGCTACTGGCCGCAACTGGTTTCATAGCTTTGTAGTACGTGTTAAAATGTCGGTAGAAAAACGGCGTAGCGTAAACTCCGTTATCACCATTCTGCCAATATTTAGAACTATTTTTACCGTGATTATCACCAATCTATTCCCCTTAAAGAAGTGTCCTGGACCCTCCACTTCTCTGCGGCTTCTCGTCCCTTTGTTTACCTCCTCAATGTTTGATAGTCCGTGGTGATGGTTCCTTAATTATAGCTGTTCAATGATATATTATTTGATTGCCGTTGCGTCTTCGTAAACGTACATAGAAGGGATATAAAAATCGCGTTGTGGTAAAATATATAACTAATTTCTTGTACTGACAATGTTAACTTAAAACGAAAACGCAAATGTGGCGCTATATGCAGGTTTTTTATTTTTCTGATCAGACTATACAGAGTAGCTAAAATGAAAGATTTAACTCAATCGGTAGTTTCCGTGATGACTCCATGCATTCAAATGACTTCAAGACATTGTGAGCTCATTTTGCGTAGATCGGACCGATGTCACCATTTTTTTTGTAATGTTGACTTTTCGGATGACCAAAACCTTAGTCCGCTCCGTGGTCATGAAGACTTTTTCGTTTTTTTATGTTATAATTATTATAAAATAAAACAACGAGATAAGATCTAAAAACTAGTTTTATTTCCATGTCAACATTCGCGTAAACATAAGAAATCTTTAAACTTTACCTTTACTTGAGTACTTTTGTGACTAATTTCGTGAGTTGACCTGCCATAACGTATTTAATCATTTACGATTAAATCGTATTAGAAATCAAGACGGTAATAAACATAACTGTATTAATGCAGCGAAACTCGGACTTATAGCTAACCGATTATAGTAATACTGTTTCTGGGAACGTGGTCCGCGTGGCCTCAGAAATCGGTTTGGTTGTGTGGACACCGCTTCCGAGAAATATGTCTGGGCAGTTCCTCAGAACTAACTGTGGTCTGTGACCCCGCTCAGGGTTCGAATCCACTGACAAATGGCCGATTGTTTTCATGTAGTACGTTTTTAAATCTATGATTAGGAGATTTATGGCGCGTAAAATATCAGATGTTTTTATCTACGTTTAACGAGGTTTGTTGTTTTGCGATTATGTTCTATCTGATCTATTATAATATTATAATACTGCAGAGTTTTTATGTTTGAATGCGTTAGTCTCAAGAACTACTAAATGTTTCTTTTCTCTAATAGGAAAGTACATTACTCCTGAGTGTTATATGCTATTTTTTACCGCAGTCAAGGTACAGGCAAGAGCTAGTCATTGCTATTATAGGTACTTATTATTTTTTTATTGTAGGGCACTAGCATATAGATCATGATGTTCAGTGACCTCAATAGAGAAATACTCAATTAACACTCGTTATATAGAGGACTGCCTTAGTAGCGTAGTTGTATTGCATGCGCGGTTTGACCACTGCTCTGAGGTTATAGGTTCGAATATCGGGTCGGGCAAAATTATATTGTGCTTTTCTGCTCAGTAGCAGTCCGGAGTTTGGAATTTGTGTATATGGCGGTAGGGTCGCCCCAACACATCAAGGGACGAAACACATGCCGGGAAGTGCGGGAACTGATTGCACCACCGCTTACCCCTTCGGATATAAAGGTATCATGTGTGTTTAAGCTTGATCAGGATCTTACGAGAGTTAAAGCTACCATTACACGGTGCTATTCTGTAGTATATGTCAATCTGGTAATGATTTATTCTACGACATTGGCTCTACCATTTATAATACTAAAAAAATATCGCATCATTATGCGATATGTCGCATTATTATGTATGAAAAATATGTTTGTGTCGATGCATTTTGACGTAAGGATAGGCAGAGTCCTAGCGTACATTTTCACTCAGTTTATTGTCCCATAATTTGATAAAGGAGCTGTTCACTACATTAATAAAATTAGTTGAATAAAATCCAATACAATATACCATTAGATATTTTGGAACCCAAATTATTTAGGTCCAATGGTCCACATATTAACGTTCTTTATTAATCTTTGATGTTACAACGAACTTAGTTTTTGTCTATACAAAGCTTTCTCCAAATATTTAACTCGGGCGATTCAGATTAACATTTCCAGACTATGAACTAGATACTAAAGATATTTCTAAGAAACGAATTGTTAGGTTTCATTTAAATAGTCTTTATTCCAATATCAGATATCAAAGCAATTAATTTAAATTCGATAGTCTATGTTAAATACTTTGGTAACGATCAGTTACTATAATAAATACTTTTAATAAAACCTTTTTTGAGTAAATTGTTTGTTACTTTTTAAATATAAAATCTCTCTTTAGAATTTAAGCATTTTTTTTTGTTTATGGAAGTTATTAACAGATCTTAAGGCGTTTATAGATTGGAGTCACTCTAGGAAAATCGCTGATTTGAGCCAGCCATTAATGAACCTTATCGGATTTACCATTTTATGATTAAGAATATCGAGCGTAACGCATTCCTCTTTTTCGAACATGAGCCATAATGGCGTGTTTTACGCCTTTTATACATCGCGGTGGTCCCAATCCGGGTTGATACTAAAATCCTACCACCAGCTAAGATGTAAATATTGCTATTAAAAGCTAGTATAGAGAGCTAGTCACTCAGCGTACACGTAATGAGCATTGGTGTATGCTAAAACCAAATTCTACAGAGAGCGTAATACGGTGTACAAATGTACATTACAATTACTCGCTAATGGGTACTTAATATGCACTAGCAAGCGCATGCGGGTTCGTTTATTGTGTTAATTGAGGTTTTAAGTCTTGTTGCTTTTTTGCGAACGATTTTTGTTCGTCTTAGTGTAACTGTATCCCTTCTCATTAGGTTGACTGTCACCACATTAAACAATACTCTTACAGTTCAAATGAACGAAATGAAATTAAAATGAACTGTTATATAATACGAATAATTTATGAGTGTACAGTGTGCTTATGTCGTTATTAAGTCGGGTTACCGTGAAGCGAGCGGCTCTCTTCTCATAATGAAGTATAAAATATGTGGTACAGACGAATGTTCCCATTCTATATAGACATTCAGCATGCGCTCTAGGCTTAACATTAAGGGTCCATTCACACGTACTTTAACCGCATCACATCGTTGCGACAAAATGTCTAGCAGAGGGTGCGAGATGGTCAAAATTTATATAAAATGTATAGTGCAATATTTTTATACTGGCACCCCACCGATTACCCCACTACGCCTGATGGTAAGTGGAGTGGGGTCCAATAGTGTCGACTGACGACAGATGATTACCTCTCGGCAGTCGACACAATTATGCCGGCCTATAATAAAAATAAAAATATTAGCCTTGTATTATATACTTGCCCACAGCTGAGCACGAGCCTTCTCTACTACTGAGAGGGATTAGGCCTTAGTCCACCACGCTGGCCTAGTGCGGAGTGGTAGACTTCAACACCTTCGAAATTCCTATAGAGAAACTTCTCCGGCCTATTGGACCCGGATATTTAAAGGCTGATCCCGGAACGTGACACTCACGTGGGCCACTATGGCGGGTTTTAACACCTTGTGTACGGTGGTCGTTATACGGGCGGATATAAAATATATCCTACCACCAGTAATGCATTCACACGGACCATATTTTATCGCCGAATTCGACCGTATGGATCATGTCGACTACATAGCCTACATAGCAACCAATGCTCGACCGCGTTTTGTTGTAACGATGTGGTATGCTTGTGGTACGTGTGAATGGCTCGTAAGCCCTAATTTCCCTCTTTAGTGCTAATTAGTAAGTCTTAGGTTCTAGCGCTTTTCACGCGAACTCATTCATTTTAGGTTTTGTGAAGCGAATTATAATTTAATGTTGTACCCTTATTTTAAAAATGTTTTTTGTTTAAATATGTTTACGCAGTGCTAGTGTATGGCTGTTGGGTTTCATTCCTTCGTCTGATGCCATTTTCTTTAGAGTTTGATAATTGTCTTTGGCAGTCGTATCATCAAAGTTGCCTTTAAGAGGTAGCAATAATAGGGTCAAAGTCAAGCTACCTTACTACGACCGTTAATGCTAATACAAAACAGAAAAATATTTAGGAATGTTATATCCGTTAAGTCTATTGCTAGGGTTTTTTATTCCCATCAATAATGTTAGCGTTAACGGTTATATTTAGATAAGTATCTTTGCTATATAGTCCATTGAAATGTTACATTTTTTAGGCCTTACCTTGCGTTTTTTAGAGGACGCAATTTTATTTTTTAGATGTGTAGGGGGTCAGTGTAAAGCTAAAACCAAGTTTGTGGGGTCGCCACCCTTGTCCCACGGCCGCCATCTTGGGTTGAAAAGGTATTTACGATGAATCTCTAAAACTATTTAACTGAAAAAAAAATTATACATTTTTGTTGCAAATTAAATTCTCTGCAACTTTGGTCTAGTAACTTTTGTCGTAGAACTATAAATAAAAAGTTATAAGCGAAAATGTTAAGAAATTCAATGTTAAGCAATGTCCATTGCAACGTCATCAGAACGTGTGTTTATAAGGTTCATAATACGTACAACACAAACCCGCGGTTGTCGGCTTGTACGCGAATTACTTGGATCCTGAATCGCTTTGGGACAGATGAAGCAATTGCTTAACATTTTTGCTTATAACTTTTTATTTATAGTTATACGACAAAAAGTTACTAGACCAAAGTTGTAGAGAATTTGGTGCAACAAAAATGTATATAATTTTTTTTGTCAGATAAATAGTTTAAGAGATACATCGTAAAACCATTTCAACCCAAGATGGCGGCCGTGGGCAGCGACCCCACAAACTTGGTTTTAGCTTTACACTGACCCCCCCTACACTTCAAAAAAATAAAATTGCGTCCTCTAAAAAACGCAACCCCAAATGTAACTTTTCAATGGACTAATAGCCCCTGAGGTGACAAGTTGCGAAGTGCAAACATTTTTATTCTATTCTTTTTTATGACATATTTTTAATTTATTTTCTTTTTGACCACGAGACTTGTAGCTATAATATAATTCCCGCATGTTGTTTATTTGTGTTAAAGATAGCAGCAAGGCATGTCTAAGACCCAAAAAAGTTATTTTAACTGTGTGAGTCCACTGCACTCGTCACCCAAACTTTAGGTATTAAAGTTATATAAATCCAGTGGCTACAATAACTTCGAACCTATAAGATAACAATCCTCACTTCTAGGTAGCAAAAATAGATAACATAGAAGCTATCCTCGATTTTTCCTATAATCTATACAAAAGACTTGGTAAACCTTATCAAGACTAGAAGCTTGTATTTAGTCGTGGAAATCATTCACTTGAGTATACCCATCCTTGTTGTACGTATGTGTAATATCGTTCTGTCTTGCTCACACCCTGAGTGATGTCATGCAGGGCCGTACAATAGTTATGTAAGCTAATTTTGTGTCACCGCGACCCAATAGATAACGCTGTGGGGGTCCGGGATTTAGTACTTACTACATAGTACAGAAGGGTCATTTTGGGAATTTATTGTAATACCTTTTTTATTGCAGTTGAATGACGAGACGAGCATGGTGCATGGCGATGGAAGCGATACGACCGCCCATAAACAGTTTACTGTACACCATACATAAACCAGTACCAACACCATACAGAATCGACAATTTTAAAACTCTGCGTGATACTCCACTGCGCTCGTCATCCTGAGACATGAGATGTTAAGTCTCATTAGGTCCAGTAGTTACACTGGCTACAATGTTCTTCAAAGCGGAACACAACAGTTACTACATACTGCTACTTAGTGGCAGAACAAAACTTTGCGGTGGTACCTACAACCGAAATCAGATCGTCGACCACTCGGTTTGCCTTCAAAAGGAGAGTTCGACAGTTACTGCTAAATGAAGCGGAATAGTCACCAACTTATCTTATAATATTGCATTATATTCTTATGTATATATGTATATTTATATGTATATGTTTATGTAATTATAATATGTATTTATGTATTCTGTTGCTTATAATGTTACTTATATTGTATTTATAGTTATTATAGGTATTTTGTATATTTTCTTCTTTCTGAGTGTCATATTGCCGTGTTGCACCTACCATGATTATCTCTGCACCACCCTAAGGTTGGCTGGTAGAGAATGCCTATGGCATTAAGTCCGCCTGTATACATTTGTATATTAAGTGCAATAAATAAATAAAAAAATACCTATGAAGGCGGACTCTCACATATGAGGGATCTACCACCAGTACCAACTTGTCGCGTGATTGGACGGGCCTATGATATTGTATACAAATTTTATTTCCGCGAACGGCTAGTCAATAGAACAAGCCAGTGTGTTTTTCTTATTTTTAAATAGACTTGCTATTCTTTAGAGTTAAAAATATATCTAAATACTCTTCAGGTTGATTCTTTACAAAATATTGTAAAGAATTATTACCTAATTAAGTTGTCTCAGTTATTAATTGTATTTTACATGAATTTGTCTCTGTTCCTTTGAAATGTAATATAATGTGGTTACTTAGCGTTTTTTAATGTTTTACTTAAACATAACTGGTCTGTTCACAATAATTATAATTTTAATGTGTCATCTGTGAAAATTTGTGTGTAACATCAATTAATAATTTTATAAATTGAAGTTAATAATTCTGCACCCATATGTTTTAGTTACTATGTTTTCTTTTTTACAGTAAAATAAAAATAAAAATGATAATGTAAATTGAACCTTCTGTCTTGTTGGGTACTGTGGCGAGGGATCCTCTATCAACCTCCGCATACAATAACAATTGTTTATTCCTGAAAAATAATCATATTACCATTATTTATACGAACAGGGTACGATAAATATACAGTGTAATATGGTTCACTGATGTTACGTCGAATTATTACGTTTTTCTGGGTATTACTTTTACTGGCTATTATTATTTCTAAGCGCCTCTTCCACGAAGTCTGAGATGCTGCTCGTCATATATTTGTAAGACGACCAAATTAAAAGTCACATTATCCTTCACAGAAATAGTAATAAAATGAGTACTATGGAAATAAAATTAGTTTTCGTATTTTCTTGCCTGCTTTTTATATTATAATTTTCTCTCGTTTCAAAGACTTTGCAGCCTTTATTGTTATATCGATGGTTGAAAAGCTAATTGACGTTTTTTCACGGCACTAAGTTTCATAAAAACAGCTTTTTTTTCTATGTTTTTTAAACTAGTTAAAATTAAAAAAAATGTCGCATATGTCATTTAACCTTTCAACCGTCGATATGGTTATACATTTCCATAATATGAAGGTAATAAGTCATAGAAGTAGGCTACGGAAAATATTTTCTTCTATTTGGATAGCTCAGTTTAAACGGAAACTAGTCAGATTTACTGGTTTCTACGGCCAATGAGATAGTTGCAGATATAAAATCCTTTTTTTGGCAATTCTCATTGTTGCTCGATGACTTCTGTTGTATGTATGTTTATGGAAGATTATAACCACATATCATTAGTTTAATCACTGGCACGTTTGTACTTCTATGCTACAGAATTTAGTCAAATATAAATTGCGCACCGCTGGTTTTCTTTATATCAAAGCAGCTTTAAATTTTTTAACAGCCAAGTTGTTTATCTCGTAAACTGGGTCACGTTTAAGATTTCTGAGGAGGTGAGAGGGCTCGGCCCCTGCATCCTCCGGCTGTCTGGCACGGACGATTTGAACCAAATGGGGCACGGATCATTTGGTGCCGGCTTCACTCTGAACAAACACTAAATAAAGACAGAGGAGATATCAAGTTTTGGTATGAAGCCGCAGGAAGTTGTTGAATGCAGGCCGTTTCTAACAAATCAATGTATAAATCTTTGGGTCTATGTTCAACGATGGACGTCCTGTGGCTGATGGTAGTTATGGTTCGACCTAGGCTGTAGTCTTTAATTTTAAAAAAATATACGTAGCTGTTTTAATATAGAATTTCACGTCGTTGGCGAGTAGATAGAATAACTAGGTGGTATTATACTCACAAAGAACTTAAGTAGCAATTTTTTTGGTATGATGATACCTTTCCTATGGAGCGAGATCCTGGCTTGTTTGTGCTATTTAAACAATAACCTCCTTATTCAAGACGTTATTTATCTAAGGACGGGATAAAGCTGTGATAACAAGGGCCGTTGTGATTGGCTAATATTGAGATACAACAATATTAGCCAATCACGACGGCCCTACGTCTACGCACTGCGAAGGCTGCCATGCCGTTAGCACTGATAAACAGACTTGTTATGACAGCTTTGCTCCGTCCTTAGATAAAAAACATCTGTGGATAAGGCTTCAGTTTACATATATCAGCCTGGCGATAAAAATATACAAACCCTTGGTATTTACAGTTCGTGCCTCACATGAGACTGTCATGTCTGTGTATTATTGTTTGTTCTGTGGCGCAGGAGGCTCGATGCGTCCAGTGTTGAACGGTCCGTGAGACCAGCTCGCAGTGGGATGCACGCCATTCTTGCTAATAAACACGGAGATACCATTACTTACTATATAGGAGTTGGCGTATAAAAATCAGTTTATACCTACTAAACACATTTTTGAATGCAATCAATGAAAGATCGAAATTGATCGAATTGAAGTTCCGGTATTTGATATGTAATTTCCTTTAAATAAAATAGATTGTATGTACAAACTACATTAGTCGTCTAATATATTAACAGATGTATAATATTTATTTGAACATTGTGAAATAGCCCATGAGGTATGTTTTTTCAATCACCAGAAGTTTTCCGCTAAACATTATAACCTGACTAAATACAATTGTTAAACTATTACCCTATTGTATTTAGGCGGCTGTGATTTTTAAGTCTTTTTTAATCTTACAATTGAAATAACAGCCTACAAATAAAGCATTTCATAGTTCAATACCGCTTGATAGAAACTCATTTTGTAATGAAGATTTAATTTATAAAATTATACAGTTCACATTATTTGTTCCAAATTCTTGAATTCCTAGACAACGCTTCAAGAAATCACGAAGTTGTTTTAAATATTTCTTTATTAGGGATTGATATATTCAGATTTGATTTTACAGAAACTAATAATTCGAAAATTCATTTTTTATAAAGGCATTAAGAAAGAGACGCATGTGTTTAAGTTAGCAACACTCACTTTTGTAAATGACCATATTTCAAATTTGAATAGCTTCATTTTGTAACGAATTTTATTGCTGGTTTCACAAAGGCCTTCCTTTTCGTATTATCTGCTACTAACGTTAGCCTGCGGTGCTGCCCGCGTTATAAAGTTTTTCTGGGATAAATATTTTCCCGGGATAAAAGTAGCCTATAACACTCAAAAGTAATGTTGCTTCCATTAGTAAAAGAATTCAAAATCGGTTTAGTAGTTCCTGAGATTAGCACGTTCGAACAAACTAGCAAACGAAATCTTCATATTTGGATATTAGTACAGATTACGGTAAGAATAATTGTCAAAATCGAACTTAGTAAAATACCCCTTTAATACCAATTTGCAACAATAAGGTGTCACATCAAATCTGCTTTCTGTAAGACGAAACCTCGGTCGAGCTGGCTAAAGATATAAACAAAAAAATCTAAAGAACGACTCTCCTATCAAATATATAGTCTATACTCTATACCAGGGAGTAAGTGGAGCGATCCTGTGCAATTTATAGCGCATTGTAGTTAAAGCAATGTTTACACGATACTATGCCTTGAGGGTTTAAAAGCCTGATGTCACGCAGCGGGTAACATAGCCTAGTTGTAATTAAAACTTTTTTAATACGGTTGTGTTGATTATATTTAACTGGTAAGTGATGTATTTAGTTTCTGCAACTTGCGTATAAAAGGATCTGGATTAGTTTTCACAACTAACGGCCTGTCTGATTTCAAGTATCTATTTTAGAGAAATTTATGGAAAAACTTACATATTGTATAACTTGGGATTGGAACCCAAACTCTCGGTTTTTAGTCACTACCACAAGCTCAAGATGATAATCTGTTGCCTTAACAAAAACTGAAAACCAATCACACCTCTTATGTAACAAAATACACTCCAAACCTTAACGAACAACACTTCGCAGAAACGCAAACAAGCCATAATACCCGCTCAATTAAAAAAATCCACAATAAATAATTTCACTTCAATTAGTGCATTAATTAATAACAGGGAACAATCAATAAAATCTCGGCGACCGCGCATAGCTATTTATTAAGAAAATCATAAATCATAAACAACAATGGCTCCCTACCTCCGCGATAGGGCTGCCGCGGCCGAGTGCATTTTTTTTGTTGGGGGATGTTTTGTAGTTCTCTGACTAGGGGTGACAAGGGAAACTGTAACTATCTAAAGAGTTATTTAAATACTATTTCAGCCAGTAACTACCTACTGTAATATTGTATCTACCTATACATAACAGTAGAAACTACTTTGAAATTATCCGTTTTGTAACGCGTGAAGAAAGCAACTCTCTCTCGGCTCTTCGTTTTATTATTTGTATGGAAAATTTTCGATCAAGTTTTTAATTTCTTGTTACTGCAAAAGAGCAAGTATTCAATGTTAGTCCTTTAATTTATTGTTACTGTAAAGTTCTCCATGTTCCTCTGCAAAGTTTTTAACTTTGTAGCCCGCTACAAATACAAAATTATACTTTGTCTATACCGGAATATGTTGATATCGGTAATTTTACTTCCGTAAAGCGTGTAAAATCCACTATTCAAAATCAATGACGTGTTTTTTGACAGTTATGAGATATGTGCCATGTATTGTCATATAAAAATATACATTAAATAAAGTGTTCTTTATTTAAAATTTACATAAAATACATAATATTCAACACAGAATTTATTTCAAATTAGTTTTTAAAAAAATAATATGTTAATATAAAACAATAACAAGTTATTGTTAATGATTTTACCTTCTTATTATTAACTAGTATTGGAATTATATTAAGTTTTTTACAGCCATAAATTTCCCGCAGTGCCAACCCTACGTCCGGCGCTATTAAACGGGTAGAACGGGTATTTCGCAGAAATTACTTGCAATACATCATTGAGATGTTTTTAATAAGCGAGTCGCGCACTTGACAGACTTGCCTTCTTCAAATGGATCGCTTAGATTATTAATGTGTATCGTAGTACAGATAGTTAGGCATGGTAGCTGTTGACGAGGTATTGGATTCGATTCCAGAGTACGTATTTTTATACATAAATATTTAATAGCCCTTTATTATATACTGTCCCACTGCTGGGCAAAGGCTTCTTCTGCCACGACGCGCTGGTTTATTGAGGGTTGGCAGATCTCACATACCATTGAATGGCTTATGTGGAATTGTTAACATAAGAAATCATTACAAAGTATTGTTTGGTATTCCACTGAGCTCGTCATCCTGAGACGTGAGATGTTGAGTTTCATTTTGTCCAGTAGTTACACTGGCTACAATGTTCTTCGAACCGGAACACAGCAGTGACTAAACACTACTGGTTCGTGGCAGAAATAGACATTGCTGTGTGTACATACCCAGGCGGTCTCCCATATATGAGAGACTTACCACCAGTGAAAAAATAATGTCTCTCAGGAACTGGTAGTAATCGAGACAATGCCAGCCTTGTAGAAGATATAATATGTTAGAGGTATATAATTTTAGGGGTGATATTTTAGATAAATCTGCGATCTGTTTGAGGTATCATGATGTATGCCAACACGGCTCGTAGATTGCTTTTGTCTTGGGAAATGTGTATAAATTAATTTCGACACAGATGTGTTACGATGGCCGTGAAATTAAGGGCTTCATAATTTATTATAATTGTGGCTTAGAATTAAATATGGCTGCTTGTTATCACGATGAGTTAGTTGTAAATAGGATATTTTTTAGTTCCCAGCTCCTTTTATGCTTATGTATTTTCCAGGAAACATGATTAGTTAAAATAAATATAGCTTATAATAAGAAAAGGAATGTAGCTAAGGTAATGTAGGAATGAAGCACAGAATGTAGCTTTTAATAAGAAAAGGAATTTATAAAATGCGCGTAGTAGCTCAAGATTTATCCATTATAAATGAAGATATAATACTCTTTAAGTATAATATCAAAAGAGATAACTAATATTTTTCGGTTTTTCTCATTTTTTTTCATATGGGCGCAACAAATTGACCCCACTGCCCTTGATGGTAAGTAGAGTGGGGTCTAATACCATATCGACTGATGCGAGATGATTACCCCTCGACAGTCGACACAATTGTGCCGGTCTGTTGGAACCCGATATACACAGGCAGATCTCGGAACGCAACACACTTACGTGGGCCACTATGGCGTGTTTTAACCTTGTGTACGGTCGCTACCCGGGCGGATATAAAATACATCCCACCACCAGCTATTTATAGTGGTTAATTAATATCTACTCATAATTTTATATAAAATATCCAAATAAAAAACCCAAGACATTCTAAATATTCATTGTGGTATTTCGCGATATAATTATGGTGGTCAATTATGGCCATAATCGGGTCATAAACATCCTTAATGCGGTCAGGTGTCGGACTTTGGACATTTACCGTCGCCCGCCCGATCTGATAACATCATTTGGCACAATTAAATGATGAATTTAATTGTGATGATGCCTGGATGACTGGGGCATTTTAATCGGCCATTTTGTGTCATTTCGTTGGCACTTAAGGTCTGTGAATGGTTTGTTTATTTTTGAATTACGTTTGGTAATTAGTGTTTTGCTCATGGGATCGGGAACCGACTTAATCGTTTTTGGAGGATGACATGTATTTAGTCCGACGTATTAAACTGAACATTTATAGCAATGCAGTAGTTTTCTAAAAAAAATAATCTGAATCCAATCCTGAAATTTACAATTATAAATGGATACATGGATTGTTACTTGATGTATCACCTAGAAATTCTTTAAGCGCCGCGCTGACTTTATTAATATGTTGCCGAGAAATGTACTAACGTAAGCATTTGCTTCAGCAACTTTAATAACTAGCAACTCTCATTTTTATAGTAGAACTAGCTGTGCCTACAGCTACGCCCGTGTGGAAATTAGTAAGTCACAAAGATTTTCTGCTTAAAATATCTCGACCCACAACATTTAACAACCACGCGACTCCTTCAACATTAATCGTTATATTTCATTAAATTTACATAAAACCGTAACGTAGTAACCTAACCATTCATGAGGAATTGTACTATCTTTTAGTAAAACCCGTACAAAAACCCGTTCAGTAGTTTTTCAGAAAATCGGTCACATACAGTCGGACAGCTTTTGGGCATTTTCTTTTATAATATGTATAGATATTCTTTTCAGCCGAAAACGTGTGTCTGCACGATGCTTAAATTCAAGATTCACATCCAATCTAATTCCTAACTTGAACTTATCCCATCAAAGCGAGTCCAATTGTACGAACATATCGATCATTGAACAGTATTTACGCTCAACGCCGTCGGAACCGTTCGGAAAGAGAGGCAATTGGCCATTATGGCCCGCGATCCGAATTGGCGAGCGCCACGAATAAAATTATACAGCTTCGTGAGAGCCGAGCTGGTTTGTGCGCCCGTGTGTTTCCATTGCACAGACTGTGTTTAATATGGCAGCTTTATTTTAAAATGCTTTGCATATTGGTCGTGTTTAGGCCAAGGCGAGTGTAGGCAAATTGATATAAGGCGAATGCTATCATGTAGATGTTTGATAATGCAAGCGGTCAATATATACTAGGCTTGTGATGCCTACATGTTCTATGGTGTCAGTTTTTATTGTATACATGAGACGACAGATCACGATCAGGTACAAGTTATTATACACTACGCCAAATGTGTTCTGTACATTTGCCGTTTGCCTTAACTCGACCGACTATGCAATCGATACTGAGGAATGGGAAAGAAAGATAAATATGCTGTCAACATGTTGATATAACCCTTCATTGGGCATCGTTAAGCCTACGTGTACTGCTGGTTTTATACAGTGGCTATCGTCGCCCTGTCAATTTCTACATGACACTATTATTTAATGGAAAACATTAGTAAAGTGTCACTGAATGAGAGGTACATTGACCCAACTCTATTACAATTATGGAAATTTCTAGGGAGTAAGTATTTATTTATTGAAAACGTCAACAGTACATATATTTAACAGTCTGATACACATTACTTAGGCTTAATAACTAATATATCCACCGTTTAAGTATTAGTTGGGTAGTTTTACACTAGATATTTCTTAAATTATATTTCAGGGCAGCCGACCCGTACCCCTAAAGGTTCTAAAACCAGAATGATATCACCAATTCCATTCCTAATATTCCGTACGCTCAATTACGTTCTGCTCTAGGTTATTATTAAAGCGGAAGAGGTGGAGTAGGGGACGAAGATGTGATCAATAGAAATCTTTCTTATGCGTATTTTTAGTATTCCAGTGATAGCGTAGTACATGCACTGTGAGTTGGAAGTTAAGATGACTCTATCGTATTTCCCTGGTCGCAGAAAACAATTGTTTTTAACAATAAGATCTTCTAGAATAATTTGATGTCATTCAGGCGTCTATTTGTAAAACTAAAGAATTAACGACTTTTTCTTTGTATAAAAATCGCATCCGACATTTTTCTCGTCCAACAATGGACCACTACATATTGTAATAATGGGAATACAAAATGCATCGGTCCATTCAACTATCTATAAATGCCTTTAAATGATTTTTATTGAGACTATTATGGTAGGGCTTAATACTAAATATATTATTATGTTTTATATACTTCGTTATGAAACTTTTTTCAAGTATATTAACTGCAAGGTGCACAATATGTATAATATTTTACCTAAATAGGTATCTACAAGGTGGTAACAATTCCATGGGTCTGTTTGGGTGGATTCATAAATATTTTGTTTGTTACTTACAAGGAAAAATGAATATTAAAATTTGGCTCGCGTGTAACATTTATTTCGTAACGCTTTTGAGAAAACAAAGGATATTAATATTTCGTTCTGGAACATTGAAATAAGAATCGATATTAAATAGGGCTGACTATTAATGGCCCTTAGCCTGACCAGGAAAATAAAAACCTCGCTGTATTGTGGTATAACTGGTGGTAGGCCTCTCATATGTGAGTCCGTCTGGGTAGGTACTTACCACCGCAATATCTATTTCTGCCGCCAAGCAGCAGTGTGTAGTCACCTTGTAGCCAGTGTAACTACTGGACATAATAAGACTTACACCTCTTGTCTCAAGATGGCGAGAGCAGTGGTATACCAAACAATACTTTGTAATTTAAGTTGTTGGATGGTGTTTCTACTGTTCATGGGCGGTCGTATCGCTTACCATCGGGCGAACGGCAATCTCGTTTCGCCATTTAAAACAATAAAAAAATAATAATGTGGTACTGACAACGTTTACTTTAAAATGCAAAGCAAGTGGCGCCCCCAATGTAGGTATTTTGTTTCTAGTCAATCTATAATTGATATAAACGCTACGAAGTTGCGAATAAGATGAATATAATAGTCGGAATAAAACAATTTACCTCGGTTCTTATATAATAATTTTCTCATTTTGACATTTCAACGACTTTGAGGTATTGGTCGTCCGAAAAATCAATTACTAAGTATATCTACTGATTCATCTGGATAATGTCTACATATATAACAGTCGGTATAATTATGATAGGTAGTTTGTAACCAGAGGCCGTAACTACGATGTCTTTTAATGATCGTTAACGCTAACGTTAAGCATAGAAATTCAAGCGACAGTTATCTTTCGGATATGTCATTCCCATATATTTTTTGTTTTCTGTTATTCGTAACGATAACAGCAAGACGTCTTGGCTAGGGCTTCGGATATTCTCAGGCTGATCCCAGAATATGACACATTTGTACATTATGGATTAAACACCTTGGGAATGGTAGCTATCCAGGCGGATATAAAATATGTCCTGCCACTAGCATTTATTTTTTTGGTTTTGATCCTTTTTTATTATACGTGTAAAGTGACGCCACTGCACCTGATGGTGAGTGGAGTGGGGTCCAATAGAGTGTCGACTGACGAGAGATGATTACTCCTCGACAGTCGATACAATTATGCCGGCCTGTTGGAACCGAATTTAAACAGGTTGTTCCCAGAACGCGACACATTTACGTGGGCTATTATAGCGGGTTTTAACACCTTATATATCGCTAACCGGGCGGATATAAAATGTTTCCTACCACCAGCAAATACAAATAAAAATATAAAGATACAAAACCCATAGCACGGCGAATGATTCACATGGCGTTCCCACGCAGTGCAGCCGATCCATAACGGAGTGACGTTGACGGAGGGAAACGAGAGGAAATTGATGCCTCACCAGCGGGCGGAGTGTATGACGCGCTCTGTTAGTAACTCCAACTTGGATTTATTGAACACTTTACTGAGTAACAAAAATAGTAAAGATTTTATGTGCTAACATTTATTTATGAATAGGGTTAAGAGAAATCATTAGAATAATAAAATAACGTAGGCTGTTTCGTTGGATTTTATTGAAGATATAGAATTAAAATTAAACTATTTTTCGGTCGGTCCTCCATGACCATGAAGGCTGCAAAGTCTTTGAAACGTTGGGAGAAAACTAAAACAGCGTTAAATTCCGAAAAATAGTTTAATTTTATTGTCTAACATTCGCGTAAATATAAGAAATCAGAAATAGAATTACCAATATTATGTATTGTTAATGCTGTTATTACAAGTTTGTTAGAAGTAAACAGATATATTGCTAAACAGATTTGAATGCATTTTATATAGATGGACGAAGTTTTGAGACGCGATAACGGGGTAAAATATATTGTCTTTTTGTATAACAGCAACTGACAATCAAACAATATAACTCCCAAACGTAGAACTTGTGAATTACAGCTTTCAAACTCGATATGAGCCTGTTGAAAAGGCCGCGGTATCTCAAAATAATGAATTCGGCGCGAGTCGGCCGTCGAAATTAATTGCGACTTGAGTCGAAAGTGTTTGCGCGCCATTCCGCGATATACCAGTATTGTTATCAGGATATGGGTGATTTTGGATGCGGTATTTTATATTATTAACAATAAATTTAGAATTCTTTGTTGTCTATTGTATAAAACACGTCAAAATATAGGTACTTACTAACATATTTTATGTGAATAGAGATCACAAAAAAATTTAAATAATATTTCTTTTATATGAGTAGTGTAAAGTGACTCTATTACACCTGATAGAAAGTGAAATAGGGCCCTGATAGTGTCAACTGACGGAAGCAGAGGTACTTATTCTTATCCTATTGTGATGTGAAATCGATACAACTCACGTATTAAAATATATAGTTCAGTATTCAGCGGCCTGCCTGATGTGAACTCATTATTGGGAAATCCAGTTTCGTCAATATCTGTTACAAAAATCAGTAAATATTACTGAATGTGATTTTAGAATCACGGCATAAATTTAACATGGTGTGCATCGCGTAATAAAAGTATTCATATGTTCTACAGTGTGCACACCTAATTACCATATCCAAACGTATCATAATTCCACGTTAGGTTGAAGAAGCGCAAGGGTCGGGCGACGTCTGCGCATAAATTATGTATGGTAATTTTTTGACGGGTCAGCCAGACGCTGGGCTCGAGCACACAGCTTCTGTGGGGGCTGTAGTGTGCCAGATGACTAGGTATTGGATGGAATGTATCGTTTAGAAAACGTAAGGGTTTGTCAATGAACTCTGTTATTAAATAATTGTATCGTTACTTAAATTGGTTGTGAGGAGAAAGGTCGGTGGCAACAGAACCAGAGGTTTTACAAGTTTACTGGTGGTCTCTCATATGTGAGAGTCCGCCTGGGTAGTCATCACCGCAATGTCTATTTCTGCCGCCAAGCAGTAATGTAGTCACGGTGGAGTTACGGTTTGAAGAACAATTTACCCAGTGTAACTACTGGACATAATAAGACTTAACATCTCATGTCTCAGGATGGCGAGCGCAGTGGAACATCAAAAATACTTTGTAATTCAACGTGTTAGATAGTGTTTCTACTATTCATGGGCGGGTCGTATCGTTTACCACCAGGCAAACGCCAAGCTCGTCTCGTAATTCAAAGCAATAAAAAAACAAAAACAGTCGAAACCCGAAAAGATGGTCGGACCACATCTTCGAACAGCTGGAGATCCTCATCAGCACTGCCCTTCATCAGGCGACGGATCTTGTCAACTGGAAACAGATTTCGAAACGTACAAGAAATCTCCATCTTCAGTAATGGGGGAACAGTTAAGAAGAAGAAGATTGTTGCTTAACATCAGATGTTGGTTTAGGAAAAGATTCCCGAGTTGGTCAAAGAATATACTTACTTCATTAAAATGTGATTTTTAATACTTAGAATTCTTTAATCTTTATCTAACTTTATTTAAGTAGTACACATACAGTTTTTACGTAGTTATTGAAACGATTAGGTATCGTTTTAACATCTGATCATCTAAAAACAATTCTACAGTACGCCATGCCGCGCAAAAGCTGTGAGAAGAATCAACACAAAAATGGCAAGATATAGGAATCACATTTAGAATTATCTACTCTATAAATACTTCAAGACACTGTGAGCTCATTCTGCGTAGATCGGACCACCAACAGTTAAAAATTTAAAAAAGTTGTATAATTGTAAAATGTAGGTAGATATTGTAACTTTGACTTTGCGGATGAACAACACCTCAGACTCCCCCGTGACCATGAAGGCTGCAAAGTCTTCGAAACGTCGGGAGAAAAATAAAAACAAAAACCGCGATAGAATCCGAAAAATTAGTTTAGTTTAATTTCAATGTCTATAAATACTGTCAATAGACCGAAAATATCATCTCCTAACCCGATAAAGTTTAGTGTGAAACAGTTGGATAGTGTGCGTGGAGGATTCGCGTTACATCATAGCTGTGTATAATTACGAGTGCTTGTGTTTACTGATTTCTGAAACACATGTGGTGCGCGGGTTGGAGACACAACGAGACATGATAGCATTAAGATTATAAAATAATTGGGGTGAAGTGACGATAGGCTGGTTTGTGATGGAACGGACTGTTAAAAATCCAAGGTAACACTTTCCCGCCTCTGACATTACGAAGTTATGTGTGTATTCTATTTCAATTATTGTTCACCTTAATAGAACTTCAATATCGTGAAGAAACCTAAACAGAGTCGTTTCCTTACTAGGGTTTACCTCGAAACAGAACATAGTTACAATTGCCAAGTTGGACAACACTGTGTAGATTCATGAGAGCAAGTTGATCAGGCAGTCGATCGTAAAACTAAGACAAATAATGGTTATAATAAGCTTGACTACTTCGGTGGCATAGCTGAATTGCGTGCGTGGTACGACTACTGTTGCAAGGTTTCACGTTCGAATCCCAGATTAGGAAAAGTGATACTGGGTTTTTCTGCTCATTTGTGCCCGAAATGGTGGTAGGCTCGCCCCCTATCACACCATAGGACAGGATAAGCGAAAAGTAGGCGTACTAGTTGTAAAAATGTATTAAGCAGTTATAAATCAATAATATAGCAATGTGTATCACCAGGTTTACATTCACGAAGTCATGTCACACGGCGCGTAATTTCGGCAGACACGACAAACAACTAATAATAGCAACTAATTGTGCCGCTGATGGCGCTCCGAGACGATGACGGATCGGGATCCTCGCTCCTCTACACGAATATAGGCGACTTTATAAACATTGAGTTTATTAGGTAGTAGGTATTTCGAGGTCAAAGTGTGTTTGTTAGTTTATAATATAAATTTGGCTCTGTACTGCCTTTTGACTGCCTGGGTGGCGTAGTTGTAATTGTACGTGGTACGATTACCGCGCTGAGGTCCTGGATTCGAATCCCCGGTCGGGCCAAAATAATTGTTACAGGGTTTTCCATTTTAAAAAAAATACTCCTTCGTAGCTCGGAGCCAGAAAATTGGCGGTGTGATTTTCCGTGCCTCGGAAAGCACGTAAAGCCATCCAGCACCTGATCTCTCTCCGGTCATGTCGGATTGCCGTCTCACGGAACTGTGAGAGTGAATGAACACGAGAGTGCACCTGTGTATTGCGCACACACTTGTGCACTATAATATCTCCTGCGTACTTGGTTGATCTCCGTTCAGATTGGCCGCTGTGGCCGAAATTCTAGGCCCTAAGGGCTAATGGCCAAGCTTCAGTGAATGTTTTGGTCAGTGTATATACCATCATAGAACTTAAAGACAAATTAAATGTCTCAATGGCTTGTAACGCTTTATAGCTCGAATAGGTGGTGCTCCTTTTTAATCGTTTAGACTGGCAGAAACAAGGCAAGACATAACTCAATATTACCTTTAACGTAAGCTAATATGGTTCAATAAACGAAAACCAAACACTTCTTCCTAGCATTTTGCATTTGAAAATCATTTCGTTCCCATAAAATCCTGTACACTTGTGTTATTTGTCACGTGGCTGAGTTTACGACGGGGAATGGAGTAGGGCCGGGGTGTGGGGGCGTGTCACCCCGCGGTAAATCTAAACGTTTAATTATTAATAACACCGACACATGTGCTCCTTCTAATGAAACGGCGACCTGTATTGGGGATTTCTGTTTTTATTTTGATTTATCGAATTTGATTTACGGTTTTAGATGCTTTTGGGAATTTGTTCCATAAGTGGCATGAAATCGTGGTTTCGGTTCGATGCGTATTACTGGCAAAGTAAGGATTTTCTTCTTAAATCCAGAAACCTAGAACTGTGCTCAATTGACAATAGGTTATTACCTGAGTAACGGAATGTTTTACACCTCTATCTACCTCTGAGAAAGGGGTGATGTTATGTACTTTAATTAGACATTTTCCTAATTGCATACAGAATATTTATAAATAATAGTGTTCCCCCAGAGTTTGGTAATTTTAGCATAACTCGTTGGCGAAGTTAGGTGTACCCTTCGTTATGGGCGGGCGTCACGGCATATGGCACTTTAGCATATGAGTTGTATCATATTTACTCGTGAGGGAGCTTGGAAATACCCAGGACCGATAAATACTCTTTATGTTGGGATAAAATGGGCTATCTTGAAGTTATTGGAGTTATGTAATAGTTTTTATAGAAAGATTTTTATGAACTACAGCCACGATATAAATGCGAAAGTTTGTGAACATGTTTGGATGTTTATATATACTGTCCCGCTGCTGGACACGGGCCTCTTCTACTACTGAGAGGGATTAGACCTTAGTGCATCACGCTGGCCTAGTGCGGATTGGTAGACTTCACTCGCATACAAAATTCCTATAGAAAATTTCTTAGGTATGCAGGTTTACTCACGATGTTTCTCTTTATTGTCAAAGTTGGATGTTTATTAGTAGTGAATCCCGAATCCTGTGAATGATTTTGTATGAAATTTGGTATGCGGATAGACCATGCCGTGGATTAGCATTGTCATTATGGCAATTTATGTCTGGAGTAAATATTTGAATTTATAATCTAGTATTTTAAATATTGCGCAGGCGTTGTACATACAGTGATATGAATGGCGACATTGTTTTAGAATATTTGTAGTGTTAAAGGTTTTACGGGTGAAGCTGTGAACAACACCTAGTAGTACATCATAAATGAGTAAGTAAGACCGCGTTAGTACCGTGGTGTGGAAGCAGTTCGTCAGCGCTACCACCAAAGCTTACCAATGCGGGCATGACCTTGAGTCATAAAGAAAACGACAAAGAAGAAAAAGTTAATATCAATGTTGTTCAAAACCGACTGGAGGACCGACCTTTGCTGATTACACGGTTTATGATTACTCATTATTGCCTGCATACCAAAATATACCCCGTCTTTTATAAGCTTCTATTGCAGTGGTTTCGACTTCTAATGCCCATAAAAAAAAAACACGACTCTACTGGTATAATGCCTGGCGGCACGACCAGACAAAGCGACCACTCAGACAGCCCTCACCAAAGAGACCAGGTAAAAAATCTCTTAGACGCTAACTCCGTTTAGAATCCAGATTAAACTTCGCAAAAAATACACATCTTGGAAATTACGTAAAATTTTCACCAAGTATTTGTGAGCGGAGCATTAAATTTAATAGCAAACAAAATTATATAAAGCCAAGTGAAACTCGACGTCGGGTGTATTTCACAAAAATGCCACCGGTAAGATAACGAGCGAGCTAAATGAGGGAAATTTCAAAGAAAACTGAGCACTGGAGGTGTCTCTGTCACCGATGTCTCTTTGGGGGAACATAATCAACTCGCCTTGAGGGAGGATGCGGTGCGCCTCACAGAGCGCAGCGGTTTGTGAAATGTTCAAGATATTACTGGAATTTTTAATATGTGATGTAGAATGACGTGCAGTAGTTTGTAGGGCTTTTATAGGTGTTGCTACTGTTTAAGAGCAGTTATAATGTTTGCTTGTGTCAGGATATTTTATATCTGTCCGTTTAGTGACCACATTACACAAGGTTTTAAAACCCGTCATAGTGGCCCACGTACGTGTGTCTTGTTCCAGGATCAGCTTGTGTATATCCAACAGGCCAGCATAATTGTGTCGACTGCCGAGGGGTGATCATCGCTCGACAGGTGACATTCAAAAACCTTAACAATCATTCAAAAACACTTATTGGACCCCAGTCCACTCACCCTTCAGGTGCTGGGCTGACTTTGCTGTGAGGAATAAAAAAAAGATATGCTGCTAATTACTGATCTTTACGACCGATTAGCTCATTTAGTTCATCAATTGTATCTGACTTTAAAAAGTATTTATATATTTGTATTATACGATTTCCCTCGTCTTATTGGCATACTTAAGGTGTGAAATTGGTGAATTCTTAAAAACCGTGGTAAAGTTAGGTTACCTTTTATGTGAGGTTTTTGAAAGAAAATTCTTTATCTTAGATTTTAATCAATGTTCTTCAGACCCAGGCGAATATGGCTTTATAACACTTTTGAACACTTTTAGGATAAAAATCAACGATTTTATCTTTATTAAGCATCAAATTGAAGATATACTAAATTTATAATACTTCAATGCGGTAGAGTAACTGTCGTGATGAAGCGACTTGCGCCTGGTGCTCTGATTATTGCAAATTATAGTATAAATGATATATGTATGTACAAATGTTTTTCGTCTTACCAGTATTTCGCACTTCATTGTTACTTATTATGAGACGGAATCTGTATTGGGTTCAGCTAAAATCAGCGCTTCAGTTCACGCTGTAGCACTAAGCTGAGCTGGATCCATTTTGGTTTTGGTTTCTCTCTTTTGATTACTCTTGTATTAATGTAGCATTAATTTCGTTCTTGTTTTATTATTTGTTTTGTTTTTTTTTTTTCTCTATATTATGCAACTAAACCAAATAAAATATTTCTTTCTTTATTTCTTCTTTATCCCTTCGTGAGTACCTTAAATCTTCATCGACCGACTTTATATTTCGGATCAAGAGGTTTAGTGACTTTAGTTTTGAGTTTAAAAACATTTAACCTGCTGTCACTACAACCCGAGCTTTATCGCGAGAGCTTACAAGCTTAGCGACAAGCTCGGCGAGATATCCGACGTTATTGACGCCGCCAAACACGCAAGTGTTATCACTTGATAGCACACGTCCGTAAACAAAACTTTTGTTCAATAATACACAGAATAGTAAAAAAAAAATGGAAAAAGAAAAGTAGATAATTAGATGTGCAATTAAAGATGAATTTTTAAAAATCGTACTGACGATATTTAGGTTTGAACGAAGAGGAAGAAGTACATTAGCATTCTCGATTTACTAACAGATTCGAATTCCAGTCGAAATAAAAAGAAATAGTCCTAAATAGACGCCAGGCCGATTTTAAAAGTCAAACGCCAAAAAAATGTTGCGTCGACCCCATATTGGAGAGATTTAGGGCAGGTGGTACCAGGGGAGCAGCAAACGCAGCAGCAACGCTACAATTGTTTGTAAGTGCATGATAAAGCGAATGTGTAAAGTTGTCAGTGCGTCGAGCGGTGCTGTGTATTTCAATGTTCCACTTCTAGTTGCTTCTGTACAACCGCTTTTGTGAAACTTTTACTTTGTACATTACCAAGTTGCTTCGTCTGTGAGCTGGTGTTACATAGGGATAGGTAGTAAGGCATTTACACTATCTTGATAAGTGTGGATGATAAAACAGACGCTACAGTAAAAAAAAGTTTATGATGGAAGTAGGAGAGAGACACACATCTTATGGTCTTAGAAGTGAGCCTCCACAATCTTCTAAAATCAGATATTGGTACATTGATAAGTGTAAAATGCTGCCAGCTGTAATACTGCAGTGTTTAGCGCGGGAATCATTTTGACTATGTAAAAGTCATGTATGTCATAATTTGTACTATATAAAATACAAATAAATGTCTTTAGGCATGTTGTATATGAATTTGACTAAAGTTATTTGTTAACCTGAAAATCTTAGAAAAGGGACCACCACGTCAGCAGCTCTTTAATCAATAGTAGTTAATATGTACATCTAAAAGGTAGATACAAAACTGACCGCAGCAAAAGGCAGTTTGATCTTTGCGTATTATAGAGAGAAGTGAAAGTTAAAGTATAATAAGTGAAGGCTTAACAAATAGATTTTTCTTCCGCGATCCTCTTTAGCTATATTCCTTTTGCTGACCTAAGATACGGGCCTGGAATTATCAAAAGCCCAAAATCCTCAAGGCGGTTCGGCTCAATTACCAATATAATTTACAAAATTACCGTGTCTATACTTTGTTAGGTCTGCGTCGGACGTAACGTACTACGCCCTCACAACATCGTGAACGGACAGCTTTGAACGTAGCGGTCATTAAAAAAAGCAATTATTTTCTTTTTTCCCCCCACCGACTTCTTTGTTCTAAGTCGGTTTAATTGACAAAGTTAGTGGCGCGCCGCGGCACCGTTGAAAATTTAATGAATACAGTATAAACCTTGTTTTCAGATCGGCCGTGCATAATTCCTTGGACATTGTGGGAAAAAAGGCGGTCCATTTGCGAGTCCGGCGTGAATTTATTAAAGCGCCATCTAGCGTCGAGGAATCTAGGTGAATATTGGAACAGCGGGACTTGTTTGTTGAGCTCTTTACATATTTTCTAGAGTAATGTGACTCTGTTGTACTTGAATGATGTTTGGGTATATTCAATTAAGAAATCAATAATGGAGTATATTGTTAGTATGGAGCACCTCGAAGCCGCTAAGCTTAAATTGAACAAGGCTGGTCACGTCAGTCGTATGCCAGACAAGTTTTGGACCAGGATTGCCATTTGGTGGTGCCCTGTCACTGCTCGTAGGCATCAGAGAGACCAAAGAAGAAATGGAGGGACGAAGTGGACTCATTTAAAAATAACTGCTTAGTATGAGGATTTTTAGGAGGCCTTTGACCAAATTAGAACATTATAGGCTAATACAATATAATACAATCATAAGTGGAAAACAAACCGATGCTCAGAGGTAGTATTATGCTATACCACCCAGAATATACATTGTGCTCCTTACCATGAGACTTTAGATGAAAATGAATCTAATCTAATCTCTACCTAGATTTTCTCATACAAGGTCCACATTATTAAGCCTACGTTAAACTTAAGACAGTAATTTTGTTCAAAAACATCCACCGAAAATATATTTTCTCCTTCGCAGCGGTTCGCAAAACCGCTTAAGACATGAAGCGTCATGATCCCGTCACGTTCCGAGCTAATGAATTTATAACAATTTTTCGAGACGCGACAACTTGAACTGAGATTAAATCGGCCCGGCTTGACTCTTCTTAAATATTAAACGACGGCTGTGGTATATATTTTAGAGATCTGTGTTGAAGCGCAATAAGGAATCTGTGGGTAGTCTATTGAAGATTAGATAAATACATAGTTATAACCTAATGTATGTATGTATTAGATTGTTTTGTATATATTAACGTTATATATTAACGTTATTATTGTTTGTACAGTTTATGCAGTATTAGTTATAGTCTGAGACATCCTCTAAAGGTCTACATAGTGACACACAGATGAGCTATTATAATTACCTATATAAAATAGTCAAAAAAAACTATAAGTAATTAAAAATAAGACGCATATTGTAGGAAAAATTTTAAACCATTTATACATATCGCATGTGATAGGATATATTTTATATCCGCCTGGATAGCGACCATACACAAGGTGTTAAAACCCGCCATAGTAGCCCAAGTGTGTCGCGTTTAGGGAGCAGCCCGTGTATATTCGGTTCCAACAGGCCGCCATAATTGTGTAGACTGTCAAGGGGTAATCAGCTCTCATTAGTCAACATTCTATTGGACCCCACTCCACTTACCATAAGGTACAGTGGAGTCCCTTTGGAAAATATAGGAAATTAAAGCTATGTGTTATGATTTATACTACGGAACCTAGCAATAAATTTTCTGAATACTTGACCAATTTTTAAAGGCTTAGTTTAAAATGCTATACATTTGAATGAGATCTTATCATGTTTTATAGTTATGTTAGGCGAATTTTCTTTAGCCTTAGTTAATAAATGCTCCCTCCTCAGTCTCTTCTTCTTGAAGAAGACTGCTTTCCTTTTCTTGATCTACAATTAGCCATATCTGGGGTTTATGAGACTTAACATCAGTTTTTTTTGGGTGATGAATGCAGTGGAGGGCAGTATTTAATAATTCAAAGTTCTGTATGGAGTTGATACTGTTTATGGGCGGTCGTATCGCTTCCCATCAGGCGAAGAGCTAGCTCGTCTTGCCATTCAACTATAATAAAAAAACTTAGGCACAAAAGCAGTTTTAGGCAATGGTAATGAATTTATCAAGAGACAAAGTTCAGACCAATTTGCAATAAAAAATAATGATTACATTGTAACCAATTTTCAAGACGCAAAACACCCAAAACCGGCCAAAAAACAAACATTGTAAAGCGCAATTAGACCGATTCTGTTATCGCGTACATCAAGAATTCTCGCAAGTCGTTAGGCAAAGGAAAACGGTCATTAGACGGGCATAGTTGATTAATCTGTGCGGATACAGGGCTTGGGACGGCGATAAATAAAACGCTGGCGGTAAATTAAACGCTGGGCGATAAATAAAACGCCCGGCCGCGTCCGAAAAAAACGTTTGTCAAAAATATGTTATAGTTTTCCTTAAGGCTTTGTCCTAGATTTTTTACTGTGGATTAATGAGGTAAGGATGATTGCCGGTTAATTTTTTTATTTATTTTATTTGGACCATCAATTATTCAATCTAATTTAATTACAAACAACGGTATAACATTGTACGTGCAATTTCATTATTTTAATCACTTTAATTTTATCTTTAATAAATATTTTGTATTTATAAGTCGCTTTTGCTCGCGGCTTCGGCCGCGTGAAGGAATTTTCCGGGATAAAAGCCTCGCTATATTTTTTCCTGAGATAGAAAGTAGTCTATAACCTTCCCAGGGTCTTAAACTATCTCCATAGCAAATTTCATAAAAATGTGTTCAGTAGATTTTGAGAAAATTGATAACATACAGACAGAAAAGGGACTTTGTTTTATAACATGTATAGATATAGAATGAAGAAAAATACAAGGATTTCCAGAAATCCATATTAAAACGTTTAATACTTAAGGGATTTTCTTTGGCCTACAAATTCACCTAGAAAACCAAACAAACAAGATAACAATTAAAACTTAGATTTTTCTCTATAAAAACAGCATTCAAATTGAACCCAATATACCTCCGTCATCGATGCGGCAATGCAAACACGGGCCGGCAGCCGGTATTTTTTCAAGCCCTCCATCAAGCGTGTCTTTTTGGCGGACAGTTCAGAACAAACAGAAATTGCTTTCACAAACAATATCGTTTCATCTGAATATGAAATGCGCTGTCTGTTGACTGGTGGAGTCTCTGCACTGCACAGAATAATGATTTGGGTGTACTGATAACTGGGGTGCTTATGCTTAGCGTTCGGGAAATTTTTTATTACTGAATGATTCAAGAAGGCTACTTGCCTGGTTAGCATCAGAAATGCCGATTAACAATATTAAGATACGAATTCTGAATCATAAAGATAGAAGAAAGAATTATTTTATTTGGTTTTAGTTACATAGTAGACAGCGGCGATAGCCTAGTGTGTTGTGGAAATGACTGCCGCCACGGATGTCCGCAGGTTCAAAACCCAAGGGCACACACATCTGTGTTTTCTAAAATGATGTGTGTATTCTTTGTGTATTATCACTTGCTTTAACGGTGAAGGAAAACATTGTGAGAAAACCTGCATACCTACTGAAATGTTCTCTTTTGGAAATTTTGAGGGTATGTGAAGCCAGCGTGGTGGACTAGGGCCTAAACTCTCTAGTACTCTAACTCAGTAGTAGAGGAGGACTGTACCCAGCAATGGGGCAGTATATAATACAGGGCTGATACTATTATTTATTATTAAGAACCTTCAATTTGATGCTTAATACAGATAAAATCTATTTTTTTTGCCTGAAAGTTACCTTACGTGAAAAGTGCAGACTTCTGCATCGAATATTATTATTACATAATTCACATAATGTACACTGATTAAGTAGGCTAAAATGTCCTTTAAATAACAGTCAATAGTACTCTGAGATATTAAGTCCTCCACCGACATATAAAGTGTTAAGTTTCATAATTCCCAGTAATTACACTGGCTACAAAGTTCTCAAAGCATAATGTATAATGCTCCGTCTTATTAAACTCTGACTTACCTGACTATCTGCGTAGTAATGTCGAAGGTCCAATTTCCTTCTTTGTAACCCATATCACAATCTAAGGACCGGCGATGCGCTCAATACATTCCCCGTATTTTGGAGATGTAGGAGCTATGATTTCTTACTAGGTTTCTTACAGACCCACTTCTACGTTAATAGGTTGTATGCTTTATTTATTGTACCATAAAAATTAAAAACCACCAGTTATCTATAACAGAGTGAAGTTACCCTTAACCCTACCATAAGTTAACCTTTGATACTACACACAAAAATATACCATGGATTTTCAATTGAAATAAATACTCACCCATATCAAAACGCGTCGGCCATTGTATCGTATATTCTGGAAATTATTTCAATTATTGGCTAATGGCTACCAAAAAACACTTCCAATATAATACAATATAAGAAATATCCGCGTGGGGTATGACGCGGCGGAAACAATTCATGGACGAGTGCATTTACAACTTACGACTGATACATTAATATAATTTTTGCTAGGATATAGTTTATATCCGCCCGGATAGCGAACACCGTACATAAGGTGTTTAAGCCTACTGTAGTGGTCCATGTACATCTACGTAAAGTCAAATTTCGTTTTGCTTTTAATTGTAATTATAAGGGAACCCTTGACGGCCTACCGAACTTTAAAATGGTCTTAAAATAATTTCACGACGAAATATAAAGAAAACCTTTAATTAAATCGCAACATATCACGACTTAACGTTATAATTAAATTTAATTAAAAAAATAGCACAAAATCGAAGTATGTTTTTGCATGGACGGTGTAAGGAACAATTTATTTATTTATTTATTACACTTTATTGTACACAAGAGACAAAAATCAAGTAACAAGAAAAGAGAAAAAAAAGTAAAAATAGCAGTCTTATCGCACAAGGCAATCTCTTACAGACAACTATAGGATGGATATAAGAGAAAAAATCTTATTTGTATTCATAAACCAGTTTTATTTTATGTTTTGTTTGTTTTTCAGACAATTTGCAAATTGTTACATAACTTTTTTCATTATGTCGTGTCGTTATCGTGCATTGTAAATGGCATCGGTCACACACGACCGAGGCGACTCAGCATTTCTTTAACAAGAACCTGTTTATTTTTACCACCAACGGCTCTCTGTTCCACTCCAGGTCACCATTCAGGATAAGTTACATTCTCCTTTACTTCTTACTTATATTAAATGTGAGTGAATAATTATAATGCGAGGAATTAGTAGCCATTATGAGGCTAACCATCTGATGGTTTATGATGAAGAGCAGTGTTGTTTGGAAGCCGAGTAATGTTACATTCATTTCCGCAATTGATTACAAGATATACATGATCGTTTATTAATCCTCCATTAGTAGCATACGCAATTAGTTTCACACGATTTTTTTATGGAATATTACCGCTTCATTTTGTAAACTGCCTTGGTGGCGTATTTATATTACGGTAAGACTGCAGTGTTGAGGTCGCGGGTTCGATTCCCGGGCCGGGCAGTTGGGTTTTTGTACTCATTAGGCCGGAAGCTGTTATTTGTGTCGTGTATAGCAATAAGCTCGCCTCCTATCACATCATCAGACGGAATAAACACGGCGTAAAGTAGGTAGTAGTAGTAGTAGTAGTAGTTGCGCTTTTGCCTATCTCTTGAGATACCTTCGCAGCTATCACAGTTTACAAAGTATAGTTTTTTCCTCACTGGCTCTGTCCTTAGGGACATTTTTGCCAACGTCCAAGGTATAGTTGTGATGAATCTATTGCAAGTGATGACAGTACAGACCGTCTTTGTGAATTGGTAGAAGTTATACGTGTTTCAAAACAGATCCCAGCACATGGTATCCGGTTCTGTAGTGTCTTGTCACTTTATGAGAGATTACGTCGGTAAATCAAGCCCGATGCGAGGTAAGATCGTGCGCGGCCGGCCTGTAGCTGTCCTGCAGTAGCTCGGGTGTGAATTTGATAGGTGACTTATAGTCAACGAGTCTCTGTTTGTGTCCCAAGGTTTTTTCATTCACAACGGTAATTCTATTGAATTTGTTTTTAATGTTTTTGAAAGGGTTCTCATTGATGACGATGTAATGTTGGTGTAGAGCGACGAAAATTAAAGCAGTCAGAATAAGGAAGACTTTTTTGATTTGATGTTTTTGGCTTGCAAACGAAAATTTCAAGTCTGTAATTTCTGATTAAGACCTTTTCAACCTGTCGTTAGTTTAATAATTATTTCGTTTGTGAAATTTAGGTTCGATTACCAGGTCGAGTAATAAAAATAGAAGCTGGTTTGTTCAGCGTTGGAATTGTTGTTGACAAGCTCAGTAAATAGTAGCACGACTAATCGAGGTCTCTGTCCTCCTTCCGATAACAAAGGACATTACACGGATGAGTAAATCAACCAACCATGTTACCACCAACTAGAATTTTTATTACAATTTACCTGAAAGGTCCATTTGGTATGAAAACTTGTGGAACTCATTTCATTCGAAAAGTTATGTTGTATGTACGATTGATTTTTCCCGCAAACGAATTCGCGGCGTACCTCCGGTTAAGGAAATTGATAAAGTTTCCAGATCTTGCGGAATTATTGAAAGTTCCCGGGAGCACAACAAAATTCAATAAGTGACTGTCACTCATTAGGTATCGGTGGGGAAGCTGGGGAGCGGTGGCGCGAGATATTTTTTATGAAGCAAGCATCCTTTTTGTTACAGTGAGCTTGAGATCGAGAGGGTTCTATTGCGACGTTGGGTAATATTTGTTTATTTCTAACACCATCTGCTAGGGATAGGATTTTGTAGAGAAAGTATGAGGTGTGCACTGTTGCACGGTATTTTGTTTTTTAATCTCAAATAACACACTCATATATAATCACGTATTTATCCCCGAGGGGTATGCAGAGGTGCAATCATGGCACTCATTGTTCACGTCAAATGAGTTCCGTCCCATGATGTGAGAGGGGGCGATCCTATCCCCTGGCTAATACTGAGTAGAAAAATCCAAATGTCACTTTGCCCGACCCGGGAATCAAACTTAGGACCTCAGAGCGCTCTCGTACCGCGCATGCAGTACAACTACGCCACCGAGGCAGTCAAAAAATCTCAAATAAAGTTTTTCTATAGTGTACAGCCGATTTAAAATCTACTCAATCAAGTGTATTCTTCATTCGGTCATTGAATGAAGAGATTCGTGCTTCATTCCATGGTATCCTTCATTTGTAAACATTTACAATTAGTCCATTGAAAAGTTACATTTGGGGTTGCGTTTTTTAGAGGACGCAATTTTATTTTTTTGATGTGTAGGGGGGATCAGTGTAAAGCTAAAACCAAGTTTGTGGGGTCGCCACCCTTGTCCCACGGTCGCCATCTTGAAAATAGGGGTTGAAATGGTTTTACGATGTGTCTCTTAAACTATTTATCTGACAAAAAAATTATAAACATTTTTGTTGCAAATTAAATTCTCTACAACTTTGGTCTAGTAACTTTTTGTCGTAGAACTATAAATAAAAAAGTTATAAGCGAAAATGTTAAGAAATTCAATGTTAAGCAATGTCCATTGCAACGTCATCAGAATGTGTGTTTAAAAGGTTCATAATACTTTTTTTGTACTCTCATTACGTACAACACAAACCCGCGGTTGTCGACTTGTACGCGAATTACTTGGATCCTGATCCGGACTTTGATTTTCTCCTCTAAAAAACGCAAGGTAAGGCCTAAAAAATGTAACATTTCAATGGACTAAATGGCCATTACAGCAGGAAGACGTGCTTACGTCCTGTTCAACTTTACTACTATAGAAAACGTCAGCTTAACGTTTTTGACGATAAATACCTAGTCTTGCCATAAATATTGTAATAAAGAAAAAAGAAAATTGTTAACTGCAAATAACATTTATTACTTTTACAGTGTGTCAGTTTAATACATAAATATAAAACAATTAAAAATATAAAAGCTTATTCGAAGTGGTCTCCATTGGCTGCAATACAGTCCTTTAAACGATGAGGCCAGTTATCAATAGAAGCACGCACTCTTTCCATGGGAAAATTCTTCACTGCCAATCGTATAGATTGTTTTAGGGACTCAAATTATCATGGCGTTTAGAGCAAGCTGTACTCTCTAAAACTGACCACAAATCATAATCCAGCGGATTAAGATCGGGACTAGACGACGGCCAGTCTTCAGCTCTGATGAAGTCCGAAACGTTCGATTCCAACCAAGACTGCGTGGACCGAGCTTTATGACCCGGCGCCGAGTCTTGCTGGAAGGACCATACTTGGTTATTGAACATGGTGATGTTAAGGGGCTTAACTACCTTCTCAAGAATGGTATCTTGATACACTTGTGCCGATGTTTTGATACCTTTTCACAAAAATATGGCTCAGTCACTCCTTCATAGCTAACACCCCACCAAACCATCACTGAAGTCGGATAATGTCCACGTTGCACTCTGTCGACTAATTGGGAAGCTTCCTTAGAGCTTTGAGCATAAATACGGTCATTTTGTTTGTTAAAATGTATGCTCAATTGTAAAAATTTTCTCATCCGTAAACAAAATTTTTCTGTGACCTCCCTTTGCGTACCGCTTCAGTAGTTGTTTCGATTTTACCACCCTATTCTTCTTTAAATTATCAGTTAAGAAATGGCCAGTGCGTCTCTTATAGGCTGCAAGTCCTAAGTCATCTTTTAAAATACGCGACATGGTTCTAGGTGCTATCTTCATTTCCCGAGATAAAATCTTTTGCTTTCGGACAGGATTTCTTCGAATTCTTTCCCTTACTGCTTTGACCACCTTTTTCGTACGAACACTACGTGGACGGCCAGATCTTTTCTGTCACAAACAGAGGAGGTCTCATTGTACCTATTAATAGCCCGGTACACAAACATTTTACTAATACCAAGTGTATGGAGAGTTTTAAAAATTGCATTTGGCTCCATACCTACTTTGTGTAATGCTATCACAGCGATTCGGTTCTCTTTATCACCCCACACCATTTTAATATCGCAAAATATTTTACAATGTATTGGCGCCAAAATGAGAAAACACAATGAACAATCGTATAAAAATGACAGATTCGAAATTCAAATGTAATATTTTTTTATAATTAAGTGTAACAGTATTTATGGCCAGACTAAGTAATATACTACTTCCTTTTTTTACGAGGTTTGATGCAGACTAGTTATACGCGGTTGACATATATTTAAAAATAAAATTAATTTAATTAAAAACATTTTTTTAGACCATCTTTAAATTTATGAAACAAACGGGCGGCTTTACATCATTACATAAGCCTTGCTCCGTATTTAACTAAGTAATGTTTGTGACAGTTCAAATTGTTTAACTATTGTATAAAATACTCTATAAACAAGAGGATATTATGAAGAATTCCACGTAAAATCCCTCACAACAGCCCGCTATAAAAATTGTGTTACAACCGCGTATTCTGAGTACCGCGTAATCGGGGGCTACGTGAACAGTTTAGCGAATGACGCATGTAAACAATTTAATGACATATAAAAGTATGTCTGTACGTCACTGCCGTTTTACGTTTATCTGTACAGGTTATAACAGTTTTATTTTATTGTTTACAACTTTAGACCTTATGCTCTTAATGATTGGTTTGTAGGGTTTCGACAGGTCTGTAGTCTCCAAGAGTCTTAAAAGATCGTAGTTTCTCTAGTTTTGTTGTAAAGCATTGTAGCGTTAAGTTGTGAAAATTATTAGATATTTTTTTTAATACCGAATATTTGAAATGATTGTTTACTTACACATGATCTCTTTTGCGCTCTGTTAAACAAAATGTTGGGCATTATTTTTTTATTTTTACTTAGTCATTTATTTCAGACTCAGAAAACCCCATATGGAAATACATACACTCCTATAAGATAAAATTATGCCTTATAATGACCAGCCATATGACAAGCCACAGTATGGTTAATACAGTGTGCGAACACCGCTTGGCGACAAAAATAGATGGTGCAGCGGCAAGGATTTAGTCCCTTCCGAAGATTTACACACTGCTTGTTGATATAAATAGACCGAGCAGAAGACCTAACATAGACTTTTTTATATCAACACAGCAAAGCGATTTCATTGCGCCTGATGATAAGTGGAGTGGGATCCAATACCTATGGAATGTCGAGAGACCAGACATGATTACTCCTTGGCAGTCGAGACAATTATGCCGGCCTGTTGGAACAGGGTATACACAGGCTGATTTCGAAACGTGATACACTTATGTGAGCCATTATGGCGGATTTTAACACCTTGTGCTCGATGGTCGCTATCTGGACGGATATAAAATGTATCCTACCAGCGAAGATACCACACTTTCGTTGCACAAACGATTTGATTTAGTTTTTAAGACGGGAAACTTAACTTCGCTATCTCCGGTAATGTCTGAAGGGTAGGACTCACTTTTATGATCCATTATGGCGGTTTTTACACCTTGTGCACAGTGGTCGCTATCCGAACAAATATAAAATATATCCCACCAAGAAAAAACTATATATAACAAAAGAAAGATCAAACCATCTCCAAGGACCTCGTTACCTACATTTGATACTTAAATAAAAATCAGATCGTCTCGAATAAAGGTCTGATAATGGGACAAAGGTCCTGCTAGTCTAGACGCCTCGTTTGTCTAGGCTTTGTTAGTAAATCGAGTCTTTTGTCGAATTTACCTCGTTCTGTATTGGCCCGCGGGCAGGTAGTATCATTTTTATTATGTTTGGTCCTTTTGAAGGTATTTAATTATCATTTAAAATGTATAAAGATGAAACTAGAACAGTTGTGTAACACTAGCTATGGCCCGTGGCTGCTCCTGTGCTTTAGTATAAAAATCCCTTCATGTTTTCTTTTTGGATTAGTAGTTTCGAAGATTTCCTTTTACGTTAAAACTTACGTTATAAACTTTACCTTTGTACAAAGTCATTTTGGCATTGTGTTGCTAAATGAAACCGCATACTTATCTTCTTGAAAATAATAATTAATAATAAGTTACTCTAACAGTAGATGTAAAATAAAAAAAAAGTGTAAGTTACGTACAAACTAAATCATTAAAGAGTAATTTTAATTTTACACGCCCTAATAGCACTACTACTACTCTAGAGAATTCGTCGAAGCGGCAACATCACTATTTGAGTTAGAAATAAACTTATGCACACGATATATTCAGAAAAGATCAGAAAAATAAAACTCGGGTTTTTGGTGATTTATTCCATATTCGATGATGATTATTAGAACAATGTTATCAAAGCAATTTATCACAAAATATACTAATAGTTATATTTTACATTTATTTTAATAATGTGAAGCAGAATGCATCTTGATAGAAAAAATATAGGAGCTGATTGTTCAGTAACTTTACAACAGTTTCTATTCAACTGATATACTTCGCAATTTAATTAAGGTAACTGTCAACTGTAAAACACGTTACTATAAAAGTGGCGCTAGCCTAGTGGAGAGTGGAAGAGATTACTGAGACGAATGACCACAGGTTCAAAGCCAAAGGCGATGCACTACCGACTTTTCTGAAGTTATGTGTATATTCTTTGTGAATAATCGCTTGCTATCGGTAAAGGAAACGATCGTGAGGAAACCTGCATACCTAAGAAGTTTTTTAAGAATTTTGAAGGTATGTAAAGTCAAGCTACACTAGACCAGCGTGGTGGACTAAGGCCTAATTCTCGTCAGTAGTGGAGCCGTAGCCAGCAGTGGTACTCTGGATCATTTTATAATACAGGGCTGATATTATTACCTTATCCGCTGTTGGTTAGTTTAGCTAAGAGAACTGCCAATTTCATTGTAAATAAAAAACTAAATATACCAGTTTGTTAACGCATTACTGAGTCAAGTCTCTTGTGCAACTGTTCAGAGCGTTTACGCAGCGCTTTATTCAAAACACCATTTTTGCTAAATACTAGATATACTATTTTGACAAACAAACGAACAAATATTTAATAGTGAGAAAAATCAACATTTAGCGGTCGATGGACGTAAGAGCCGTAACAGACAATACTATTAGTCTAAGCGATTAGTTTGTTTGATTTCTAATCAAAAGTTCGGATGCTTCTGGCAAATAGTGTATCAGATTTATATCTATATTTGTCTTAGGAAATTATTATGTTTTAATATGATATGTTTTATAGAATTAGAATATTTGTATTTATGTAGGTATGTAGTTATATATTATATATAATTGTTTTATATATACCCACGTTTTCTCATCTTTACATTATTCACTGATAGAGAAAGCAAAAATTAGAAAATAGCTGTTTGCTAACTTCACATTTATCAAACGCGCGAACTCCTTACTGGACTACACTTTTACGTAGAAATTAAAATACTCGTTAAATTTTTTTAATTTTCTTCTGATTTTTTTTTATTCTTATGTCCGTAAAAACCTTCTACAAATTTCTAGAAAACATAAAAAAATAAATTAATATAATTAATCAAGTTGTTCTTAAATTATATAGGCGGACTTAATGCGAAGACATTTTATACCAGTCGACCTTAAGGTGGTGCAGAGATAAACAAGGTAGGTGCAAATTATGCCGTGACCTACGGACATAGAGATTCATTATTAACATATATAGATAATCAAATGTGTGTGACAAGTCCCTAAGCTAAATACAAGCCAGTACATACAGGATGTTTGGTATTTATCCTGAGAGGGTGGTGTGGTGGGTGGTGCATTATGCACCGACACGCGTCACCCTCGCCTCTTGGGATTAACGTCACCCCCGGCAATTTATGAATGCGTTTATTTTTCATAATTTTTTAGCTGCGTCGATATGCTTTTGTTTTTTTAATTAGTGCATATTTATGTTTTTGCGTTTTGTTGTTTATGACGTGGGATTTGAGTTTGTTTTCTAATGGTTTCATTATAATTAATAAGTTTGTGCTAATCCTGTAATGGATTGAGAAGGAAAGGTTGATGATATTTTTGATGGTTTTATTATAGATTTCAGTTTAGCAGAATTTACTTCACACTCTAGTCAAAAAGCTATGACAAAATATTTTTATTTCTCTAGGCGTAAATCACCGGCATTATGTATTAATGTCGAACAATTTCACGCACTTATTATAAATCGGTTAAATTTTGCAATGTAGCTAACGAAATAGTACTATAACTGCAACCCTTTAAATGATTACTTACACCCACCACCTACATATAACATTTTAAAATTCAAATTACCCCGAAACAAAATAAACGTATGCAAAAATCCGCCAAATTATCCACTTTATAATCCTGGCCACACCGTTCGAAATTTAAAATATGTCACGTAGGAAGCGTTGCGAGCGCATTGAGGCAAATTCAACGCATCCACCGCGCACCACCACGTGAATACGTTAACCGCTTAAAACCCGTCGCGATTCTATGTTTACGTCTTATTAGAGAGGAATAATTTGTGTGCTGGCAACACCGCTTTTATAATACGAATGTTAGACGTTATTTTGTATTCAAGTCTAAGAGTGTGGATGGATAAATTCATAATTTGTAAAAATGCGTGTCAATGATGAAACTTAAATATTATTATATTAGTTCATTTAAATCTAAGAAAATACTACATAACTGAGGTTTGTTTTTTTTTGTACGATCTGAAATCACTGTTAACTACTTATACGAATCTGAATATTCTTTTTAGTACAGCTACATTATTCCTTAACGCTAAGCTACTTTTTAATATACTTACGTGGATGGATTCGCGGACAAAAAACGAGTAAATATTCTGAGACGCTGTTCTGTTACTGTCTGAACACCACCATCACCACCACACCACTGTCTGAAAATTAACCATTATGTTATTAAGTACCGATTAATAAATCAATGTATCCTGACCATCATGATTATGAAACGTCAACTTGGAAGCAATTTAGAACCTAGCATCTCTATTTTAATGAGTGTCAGTGCTTCCCCTTTTCTTTTAAGTTATTTCAAAGAGGAGCCATGTTTTCGCAGCGTTTACGTTCTTACGTCCAAGCCAAACATTGTTAAGTATGGCACTTAAACAACACGGTTTAAGGAGTGAGAGACTGCGATTTAATATCACGATATCATTTATTTAATAATAATAATATTTATTTCCCAAAAAATATTGTTACACAGTAAGGTTTTGGTCCCCTGACACCCAAACTAGGTTAACCTGTATTTCGGGTGACAGTGTTCCTCCACAAGTATAACATTGGCTTAAGTAAATGACACAATTTGGGATTAATATCTATATGAATAACATTAATAGGTAATTAGGTATTAATAGGTTATTTCCACTCCAGAACACGCTTACTCTTGCGGTAATCTGTTCTTCGGTATACGTGGCTAGCCAGGGTGCACGGCATTGTGACCCAGTCGCGTCACTAAGCAGATTCAGTGGCGTCTGATGGTAAGTAGACTGGGTCCTATAGAATATTGACTGACGAGAGTTTACCCCTCTGTAGTCGACATAACTATGCCGGCCTGTTAGAACCGAATATATACAGGCTGATCCCGGAATGCAAAACACTTATTGCGCCGCTATGGTGGGTTTAAACACCTTGTGTACCTAAGATCCCATCTACAATAATTCTTGTGGTATTTCGGGTGTTTATGGCCCGCGAGTCCAAACTCCCTTCTCCAATACCTTGTACCGCCAGCTCGCCTTGAGGACTCACTCTAAGTGTGTTTAGAGTTAGTTTTTAACTTAGCTCGTTTGATATAGGCACGTTTATAATATGCTAATTTACTTAAGTGCATAATTAACGTGTTCAGCTTCCCGATCCCGCTAGATGGCGCTCTTTCATAATTTCACTTCATTAGAAATTAAGAGAGTAGAAGGTCCGTCGTAAAGTAGACGAGATTCAAAGTGATTTTTTTGTGGAAGTTAGATGATTTGCGATATGGGAAGGAATACGCATGGCGGAAAGTGGATGCATCAGTTGCGCCTCTGTCTACTCTTCGAGGACAACGACTTAATGTGTGTGTGAGTTTGTATTAATCAAAATTTTGTATCATCGCATTAAATGGTACTGCGCTCTCAGATGTTAAATAAGTCTAAAGCTTATTAATTTTATTGGCTACAATGTTAAATAAACCGAAACAACATCCAAATGTCCTCATAATCCAAATCCGTTCAACTGTTACTGTACTTGTTCCTAACAAGCAAACATCCAAACATTCGCATTTATTATATTCATAAAAAGTATTTTGTAAATAACGTTGTGTACGCTATACATGGAACAACTGTTAATTGACATTTATATCGACAAGATCTTTCCTCAGCAGTAGTAAAAAAAATCATCAATTATCCAGCTCGTTACCAGGTCATACGAACATAATAACACTCGAGGGACCCCCACTCCATCTTCCTGTGATCGCCCCGCGGGAACCCTTCCTAGTTCAACGACCTTTATCCCCATCCACGATCGATGGGTCTATTCGTCTTAAGATGATCAAATCAATGGTCTTTTTTGGTCTTTTTGTAATATAATAATAATACCAGGCCTTTATTAAGTAATGTCTCACTGCTGGACACGGGCCTTTATTATTGAAAGGATTTAGTCCATCATGCTGGTCTTTCGTCCAATAAATATCTCATATAGGAGATCTTCATTTCTTTATTCTATGTTTGCAGGGAATTTGGCATACATTTGGATTTGAAACCTATGCTGATTTACTAGTTAGATTGCTATGGTTTTTGTCAATGGGTTACTAGGAAGGCTAGAGTTCTATTATCAGCCATAACAGATATTCAGTACAACTCTTCCTCACATCAGTGGCTCTACTGAAACAATTCATTATGAAGTTACAGATGAAAATACTGAAACTCTATTGTCTGTTTTACGGGCAAATGATTTGACCCGTGCAAACAATCAGCCGCCTCTTGAGAGAGGGGTGCCAGGGATCAGACATATAGGAGTTTCGGGTATTTATTATTCTGCTGATGCAAGTTTTTTTATGACTATGAAGTTTTTTTTTTTTTAATATTACCGGATATGATATAAAAAATAAAGCATACAGAAGTTTCGGGTATTTATTATTTTGGTGAGACAAGTTTTTTTTATGATTATGAAGTTTTTTTACATTACCGGATATGATATAAAAAAAATATGTTTCTTTATAGTCTTTTTCGCAGTTAGTATGGACGAAAATGATATTACATTTTGTCGTTTATTTTCGTAGCATATCCGAAAATATAATATTGTAAAAAAAAATATCCGGTCAGTGAATTTGCAAAAATAAATATCCCGGCAAAAAATACGGAAAATATTCCGGAAAATTCCTCAAGCCCCGCAACATCGCTCGTTGTGCTCGTCTCGCGGTCATGTGCAAACGGAAATTAATTAAAGTATTGTACACCATCGTTCCGGCAATATTGTTCTTGTTAACTACAGTCCTTGTTAATTACCCACCGGCGCTACACCGCACTGTGTGCTTACCGGAATTTAAAATTGATGGAAGTTATTAACAGACGTTTTGCTTTTAATTAACGTTTGTTCATAGTTCTTTATTCAGTTAAATTAAGGTATATTTTGGGAAAGCACTCGCTGGTGGTAGGGCTCTCATATACGAGAGTCCGCCTGGGTAGGTACCACCGCAATGTCTATTTCTGCAGATAAGCAACAGTGTGTAGTCACTGTTGTGTTCCGGTTTGAAGGACATTGTACCCAGTGTCACTACTGGACATAATAAGACTTAACATCTCATGTCTCAGGATGTCGAGCGCAGAGGAATACTTTATATTCAAGGTGTTGGATGGTGTTTCTAGTGTTTATGGGCGGTCATATCGCTTACCATCAGGCGAACGGCAAGCTCGACTCGTCATTCAAAGTAATAAAAAAAAGGCGATGGACTCGCCACCAATCATATCATGGGACGGAAAACACGTGACGGTGTACCAGTTACACCTCTCTCGCCATTCGGGGATAAAAGGCGTGAGTGTGTGTAAGTCGTTCTAATATTTCGAATATTAAACCCTAAAAAGGTACGGTGACATGAAGCAACTATGTAACCTTTCTTTATTTGCAGGGAATTGTAGCACATTAGAGATGTTCACAGGAATGATTCATTCAAAGTATACAATCTTAAGTGATCCAGTTCATTACTGTCTTTGACTTATTTTATTTGTGTTTAATTTTCGTGTATCTAGAGTTTGTTCGTTCAAAAACGCTTTCGGTAATAGGTTGATTTACATTGTTGTTGATTCTCTTTTATTTGAGTATCATTATAAATTAAAATATTTTGTTGTGCCTGATGAAATTATAATATTACAATGAATATAATATTTAAGTATTGGACCATATGCTCGAACCGAACTAAAATTACCAGCCCCCCCTCCCCACTTTGTGCGTATACAGGGTGTTTTCTTCTATTTTCTTAATATTCCATCCCTAATATCAAGCGGCGATAGCCCAGTTGGATGTGGAACGGACTGCCGAGACGAATGTCCGCAGGTTAAAATCTCAAAGGCACACACTTCTGACTNTTCTAAAAATCATGTGTGTATTCTTTGTGAATTTATCGTTCGCTTTAACGGTGAAGGAAAACATCTTGAGGAAACCTGCACATCTGAGAAGTTCTCTATAGGAATTTCGAAGGTGCGTGAAGTCTACCAATCCGCACTAGACTAGCGTGGTGGACTAAGGCCTAATCCCTCTCAGTAGTAGAGGAGGCCCGTGCTCAGCAGTGGGCAAGTATATAATACAGGGCTGATATTAATGTTATTATTAATATCAAGCAATTTCTTACAGGTAAAAAAGTTTTACTAAAATGAAATGAATCAGTTCACCGCACATACCCTGAACTAGTTCGCGTCCCCATCCCTACGTAATCCCCGGTGTATTCGCCACAATTCCGCGAACTTGCCGCCACCTGCCATCTAATTCGGCCGGTCTAATCCTCATACATATAAATTCGAGTTAGATTTGTTATTTGCCTGCCTACGTACTTATTTGTTATAGTTTTTCACGACTTTGCAAGTTTTTGGTCTCTGTTGGATACTTTTTAACTTCCGTGTCAGAAAACCGGATAATTGGAGCACCTGCGTCTTGTGTCAGATATTTGATTACAAGCATTTTTTGTTTAAGAAAGAGGATAATGTTATTGAACTAGTACTTTATTGACATGATGAAATGAAATAACTTATCTTAATTTTTACCCGACTATAATATTTTAGTCGGCCAAAGATTAGTGTAAGCCATAAAATAACGAAAATAAGGTAAAACCTTATATTCTAATTATTTTTCCGAATTTAGTTTTTGTGATTTCGTGGCTTTGTTTTGTGACGGATTTAGAATGGGCTACATTTATGTCAGATGTATGTACCTATCTACACTATATTTGATGCTATTTGAGCGTTCAAGGGTTAATATTTTAATAAACGAGGCTTGATTAAATCAAGGCTAAACGTAAAGATCTATTTTTTATCATTATGAGATTTAACATTTACCGACTTGAAGACCGTAGTTTTTTTATTGTTTTGATCGACGAGACGAGCTTACCGTTCGCCTGATGGTAAACGATACGACCGCCCATAAACAGTAGCATCCAACACTTTGAATTACAAAGTATTGTTTGGTATTCCACTGCGCTCGCCATCCTGACACACGAGATGTTAAGTCTTATTATGTCCTGTAGTTACATTGGCCATAATGTCCTTCAAAACGGAACACAACAGTGCCTATATTGGCGTCAGAAATAGAAATTTCGGTGGTATCTACCCAGGCGGGCTCTCACATATGAGAAGCTTACTACCACTACCATTATAGAGTACAAATTATGGATAGTGTAGCTACAATCAACAGGACAGCACTACAAAAAATAAAACCTTGTTAATACAAAGAAAACAATTTATATTTCAAGTTATGAATTCCCAAGAAATAAAGCTTATCTTACTTAAAAGGGTTTATCTCAATATTCCGTTATTCGTGAAACGAAGGTCTGTCCCTAAGGCTTTCCAGTGGCACGCTATTAAAAACATGTACCATCAATGTTACAAACACCACCTGATAGAATATCTCTAGCCAAGATGTCTTTGAAGCTGCCACTTTGATCTTCACTGATTGAGATCTACATGACCTTCCCGGGACAGATGGTGGTAAATCCAAGGTTCTGGTGTACTCTAAAACACATCTTAACCTGTTTATTTAGAGTTGGTTTTGTGTTGACGGGTGTATGACACAGATTTTCATCAGGACTGCTATATTTTTTTTCACAGACTCCATAATGAGCAGCGGGAGTAGTGAGTGCGTAGTGAGGAGCACAGCCCATTTGAGTACAGATGTTTTTTTGTTTTTGCGAAGTGGAATTTGTAAAGGGTTAATTATCCCAACAATATTTGAGCGGTTTATAATTTTTTGAATTTGGTACTGGTTCTTAAGCGTTCAGTTGGTGCATAATGGAATTTTTTAGCGTTTGTGGAGGTAATCAGAAGAATAAATAAATTTGTATTCAATTGTAAACTTCGAAATTAAGTATTGAAAAATAAAGGTAGAATATATTTCTTTTCTTATACTTTTATCAGCCCGTGTAATTAAGCTACTTGATCGCGAAACGCATAATTACTTATAATTATGGTGGTCGTTATGAAGACTTTAACTGACTCATTAATTAAAGAAATACGCTTAACAACCAATTCTATTGCTACTAGTTTTAGCTATATCGTGATTCCTACATACATACGCAGTATTACTCCTCTATCCCATAGCTGTAAGCAAAGACTATGGATTGCCACTTTACATGATTTTGGAATACATATCTCGCTTTCTCTCACCCAATATGAATCACTGTAGCTATTTATAACGCCATCTTTACGACACCAGCACCGTCTAAAAAGTCAGAATAAAAAAATTACATTTACTACAGGAGCAAAGCTGGATCAAAAAGGAGTCTGGTAATTCAAGACATGATCTATTCGTGTCCCAAATTTCATTTAAATGCGTTCAGTAGTTACTGCATTTACTTCTAACAAACATACAAACTTATCTAAACTATTTATAAACTTAGTAAGATTTTCATCTTCAACTCAACACTCTTGTACAGACCGATCCCTCTGTATACAGTCATCGTAGTGCGTTGCAGATAAGTGTGTTAGCAACGATGTGAGCCTCCCACCAGTTGTGTTTGATGTTGCGCGCTCTCGAGGGGTTTCGTTTCTGCCTGTTTTTTTTGCGGTTTTTAAGGCCACGCTCCATGGAGCGTCGCGTTTGGGTAAAAGTTTTAAAGGGTTGAGATCGAGCGTTGTTTTGCTTTGCGAAACTGGGTTTGGCTTAGGATTTGCGTGTGGAAATCGATTTAGAGTGTAAACTTGATGTTAGCGACTAGCGAGTCACAAACGACCTCCATTTTGTAGTCTATATATGCTGTAAATTGACTAGAAAGGGTATTCCTCAGACTTGAAGCCGAGAGGTAATGCTCTAGAACTTTTTGTATTGGTTAACAAAACTAAATATGAAAGGAAATCTATCATGGTGTTGTCTTCAGGAAAGAAATACGCCCTTTCTTATGATTCAAGCATTTTTTCAAATTTCATCGATAGCAGTTTCGTAGTTTAGGAGTTGAGAAAGACAAAGTTACTTCTTATGGTAATAGGAGTCACGCGAACGAAGACACGAGCAAAACTTGTTTACATTATAATACATTTCAATGCCCTTAAACACTAACACCTTACATAATTGTAGGGAAGCCATTGTTTCGAGAATGCTCCACCGGCTATAAATCCCGGAGCGCATTGGAAAATCATCAATCTCCAGCGACTCCGCCTATTCAATGCTGTTTATTTTCGACTCAGATAAAATTATTTCCGTTAGTTTTGGTAGATTTTTGTTGTGTGTATTTGTTGTGCAGGTGAGGTCTAGTTTAATGGTATGAGTAAGGTTCCGCGATTGCGTTGTTAGTTGCCGAAGACTATTTTACTAACTATGACTTATGGTTTCATAGTCGTCTTTTTATTATGTTGACGGTGAAGTATGTGTCGCGTCGTCCTATTGATATAAAATAACACATCAAGCCATCAGGCAGGCAGCGTAGGCAGAGGATCAATTAGGGCACCCATTTTCGCCATGTGTGTTCTGTCCCATGATGTGATCGGGGGCGAGACTGTCACACATTCCAGACTCCCGGCTCATATTGAATATCGAAATCCAATTTTAACCTATTGAAGATTCTTATAAAAGAAATTCTGTTTACTTTCCGATATTCAGATCACATCAACAAACCAAATCGTATATTTTACAAACTTACCCCTAAAGACGCAATATGTAAAGTTTGGAATTGATTAATCAGGAATACCTTAAAGAGCGCTTCGGAAATATCCATTGGTTTAAAAAAGAAACACCAATAATTAAAAAATACGATGTTGTATATGTATTGTGAATTAAACAATTCCACCTCTATTTATAATTAAAAATCCAAAACAATCCCTTAAAATCGAACAGACAGGAACAATGAACGCGCAAATAATCCCGTGCAGGAATATTTTTTACACAAAACGTTGTCTACAGACTACAGAACATTTCGTAATGGTTGGGGAGACGTCGCTTCATTTTAAATCACTGTACAAAATAAAACGATGCGAATGTCGCTTATCCGTCACTCTGTAAATAAGTCTACGTTTTATTTGACGAGACGAGAATCTTCGTCTGATGGTATGACTTACGAGCTATCTTCTGTCTGCCCTCATGGAACACTTTTTCAAGCATTCGGAAACGATTTGATTTAGACATTTCAACAGTCTGTCGTCTGCAAATCTTATAAGAAGTTGTCTGTTGATCATTAAAGCTAAGACCTCGCAGTCCAGAGATCATTTACGTCACTACTAGACCAAGGTTATTGAACTATGGATGCCCATAAATAGCCATTAATTGAGTTCATTTTGCTCTTCACACAAGCAATTAAGGAATGTTTTATAATGTCTAGTTATACTGCCTATAATGTTACGAACGCAAGGATATAACAATGCTTGCGCGCTGCTTAGGGAGAGAATAGACGAAGCTGTGGTAGTTTACCAACCCCACGTGCGTGAACGAAAAACCCCAACATAGTGATTTTATAAATATATATCTCGATTTTAATGCTACCCATTTTGGTTGTGATTTTGTGTGTTATTTTTGGTTGAACCCAAAACCTACAAATTCACAATAACCAACTCAATATTCAAACACCCTAATATGCGTGGAAAACTTAAGGAAAATCGGTTAAAAAACACCTTCCCAAACCCCTTACCTTTAGGGTTGTTTACCAACTTACGTTTGCTGTTACCAAAATAAACTGCAGACCAATTTTGATAATAAAATCAAGAGAACTCGAAGATGGAGCAAGTTTCCCACACGCAAACCCATATCTGGCACCGCAGTTGGAAATCGTTGGTGCAGAAATCTCCCAACTCCTTAAAGACGATAATTTCAAATCAAACCAGTGGAGTGTAGAGATAAATTCAGGTGCTCACGGCTCTGAACAAAACAGATTTAAATAGTCCATCGAAAATTCGGCGGTTTGCGAACGCGACGTGAGTACTGAGCTGTGTCTGATAACGAAACGAATTCACTTTGATAATGGGTAATCTAGACATTTATTGTTTACTATGATAGTACTTAGAATTACAAATAATAGGCACAGCATTGTTAGATGCATCACACGCTAGGCAAATTATTAATTCGTTTTGTTGACTCAATTGCCTTGCATATTGATATTTCACTTACTGGTGGTAGGATATATTTCATATGCACCCGGATAGCGGTCACCGTATACAAGGTGTTAGAATCCGCCATTCTGGGGCCTTATTCTCTATCCCGCACGTTATTTTAACAGTGCGTAACAAGCCCGTAACACAACGCATCATGTTTAGGACTATAGAAATTTGGCTTACAGAATACCATTCCACGCACATTTCTCGCAGATAACATGACACGGCCGCGTTACGCGTTTACACTATCATACAGAATAAGGGCCCTGGCTCATATTTTTTTCGACCCCATCCCACTTACCGGCAGGAGCAGTGGGTTTAGTTCACCGTGCATATAAATATTTTTTTAAATTCAAATTAGTGTTGCGATTATTTTTAAAATACAGATATATGGGAATTTATAAAAAAAGATATAACAACAGCCAGCAATATTCGCTAAGAGCAAGAAAAATTGCCAATAAAAGACTGACGTCTGTCTTGTAGCACTCTTCAATCTTTATCAAAAATAACAGAACGCAATAGCAGGCAACCGGTTATGAGAGTTAAACATATTTACATCACTTTCATTTACTAAAGAATACTCCATTCTTATTATCTCACGATATTTCCTGTTACTGTAAACATTGCACACGCCTAGTTTTGCACTTTCCAAAAAATCAACCCCTTCAATATTCGAACCCTGTACCTTCAACTCAATCACTATTCCGCCACTCTCGTAAAACCAAAGTTAGCGCTCTATTGAAGTCTAGGTTTACCTAACCCCTTCAATTTTAGCATAGTGCTTACAAAGAAGCGTCTTTGAACCCCGGACCCTTGGGTTGCTCTTATGTACCCATTTGAATATGAGTAGAGAGGATAATTACGTTGCGCGGAGACATCTGTCTGTGTGTTTTGCGGAAATTATGTTGAGTCGACGTGAGGGAGACAATTTTGTATAGTAGTACTGTAATGTATATTTTACTGGTGGTAGGATATATTTTATATTCGCCCGGATGGCACCCACCAAGGTTTTAAAACCATAATGGCCAACCATAGTGGCCAACGTAAGTGTGTGGCGTTCTGGAATCAGTCAGTGTATATTCGTGCCAACAGGCCGGCATAATTGTGTTGACTGCCGATGGGTACTCATCTCTCGTCAGTCAACATTCTATCGGACCCCACTCTACATACCATCAAGTGAAATAGAGTCTGATAGAATGTTGACTTCTTGTCGTATAAAAACAAAAGTTTTTTTAAATATTTGTGGATATGTATAGCAAAGGATCCCGATCTGGAGTCCTGATTTCGTTTTTTTTGTTATAATTTTCTCCCGACGTTTCGTACTGCAGCCTTACGTCACGGGCGACACAGAGGTGTTGGTAATCTGAAAAAAATTACAATGTCTTGTAGGTAAAATATAGGAATATCTTATACAAATAACATAATCTATAATACAAAAAACCGCAGTAAAATCCCAAAAGTATTTTTATTTTGATGTTAAATACTCGCGTAAATATATAAGAAATCATTTTGGTAGAATCACGTTATTTTATTTATATACTTAATGTAACTCTTTATAGCAAGCATACAATTGGTCTCAATTGACACTCGTATGAATTATAAGTAGCTTGCTGTATTTTATATGGTAAAAGAGATTACCCATGTCTCAAACAACATATTTTCACTCCTATTCTCATTTTAAATACGCCAGAGCATCTATAATTATTTCTTTTATTTATTTCTTTCAATTTCTTCCAAATTACAGGTTATAATTGAGTAATGAAAAAGTTGATACAAATAAGGTGTTTTTACAATTATGCTACCAAACTTCTTTAAATGTTAAGTGTTTATTTGTAGTAGAGATCATGTCATTTTCCGAAAAGGAACTCGACATAACATATAGGTACTACTAATATGCATGAATGCTATTAAATTATTTCAATGAAAATTTGACTTCATATAAGTCATAAAAGGGAAGCCGACAGGAATCGATATAATAGACCGTTCGCCGCTACTACACTATAAATATAGGCTATACATTGATACCCTTTTACGAATGCATACGTCATATAATGAACTTGCAGCGAGCGCCGCGCCGTCTGGGCCGTCGGTAACGCGACACCGAAGGCTTACATGGTTGGCTGCATTGCCACGGATTCGTATCGGATGTCGCGTGTCGGCACCGTTGCTAACTGGACTGAGCACTGCCCCGTGCCTCATGCCCCGCCTCATGTCTCCGGTATCATGCATGCTATAAAATCGACGAATTTTTATCAACTTGTGTATGCAATAAATCACTCATATAACTACTATAAGCTAGTGACGGGTCAATATAAACCGATGTTTACCGGCTTCCCTTTCGTAATTTATATAATTAACATTAGAACGATTTCCAGTCCGTATTGATGTATATTATTAGTACTTCTATGTCGTGTTGGGATCCTTTTCGAAAAATTTCACCCTTCGCCACTACTTTATGCAGTGGATTTGATACCAGAAATGGTTATTGGAAAGTTTATAATAAAATATTGATCATGTTCGGGATTTTCATTTTGTTTTAGTGGAAATTGCTTCTTTTATTATTTTATTTATTTTTAGGGATCAATGGACAGTCTCACAATTAAAAAATTAAGATTTAAAATCAATGGAGTAGTTCCCGAGATTGTCGTTATAGACATGGTTTAGCTCTTTATAACATTGTACACAAGATGTTGCTTGCTCCTTATCCTGCGTGTAAGATCTAAAGTCCTCACTGTATAGGTACATTTTCAGTATTAAAAGAGATAGTATGTGCTCCAGAACATGATCTATCCGTGAGCCAAATTCCATCTGAATCAGTTTAACAATCAGTAAGTAAGTAATCAGTTTAACAAATATCTAAACATCTCTAACTTCTGTATCTTTATATGTTACTAATATATAATATAAATACCAACGCTTGTAATTTTTTTTTATTTGTTAGAAATAAATGCAGGCACGGCTTAACGAATTTGGATAAATTTTGGCCCATATAGACCATGTCACTTTTTATCCTATTAATTTGCTCCCAGAGGAAATATATATTTTTAATATATTTCTTTAAATCGATGGATCTGGTACACATGGCTGTATAAATAGCTATAGTGACAGTATTTTTTGTACCGGAAAAAGCTTTTCACCCAAGTGGCTGCGAGAAATACTTAATTAATCTTTAACATAAAAAAATACAGTAAAAAGCTTTTCACTCAGGAGAAGCTGTGAGTGATAATTAATCTTAAACATCTCAAACTTTAGTATTAATTCTAGATTAATACAATTTAATTGGGATTTGTAAAACGCGTGATAGCGCGGCGTTGTTTCAAGCTCATTAAGTTCAAGCTTAAAGCCTTAGACATGTTCAAGCTGAAATATGCATGGCTCGAGCCGTCTACAGGGTGCTCTGTTAATGTCATGCCATTTTTATATTTATATTAATGTTGCTTTGATTTTATTAACATTAAAGTATGTATATTATTTACGAAAAAAACTTACTTATTGGCTTATCCGCAGGTTGGTCTCTTATTGTCTTATGATTGACAATGAAATGTTTTTTTGCTGCTTTAATATCGGTTTTGATTCAAGAAGTTATTTAGTTCAAGATATATATCAGAAAATATCAAATATATAGGTACAATAAAAAATATCTGGAAGTTTTTTATAAGACTGATTTTAAATTCTTGATAAATTGTACCTCTCAAGTCAACTGTATTTTGTTGAAATAGAGAAGTTAAAATAAACCATCTTATTCATAAAACTGTTTTTTTGGTTTGTATTATATTTTAGTCTATGAATAAATTTTATTTGACGATCAAATTTGACCTTGTAGGGTTAAGAAATGTATTTTTTTAACGTTATGAATATTTTATTTGAAGACGTAATAGTTATATCTATATTTGATCAAATATTATTTCTCTATGTTTTGAAAGTTAAATCCATTTTCATATATATCTTAAAAATAAATTGTTCTCCAATGGCGTTGCTGAAGACCCAAGCCACCAGTAGTTAGGGATTCTGAGTGAGGAATCTCCTCACAATACGTGCTGTATCCAGCAATACTGCCTTCTACATCTGGCTTGACTTAATGGCCAATTGAGAGCTTCTGGAGATGTCGGTCGAGACTTAGTATCGAACTATGTACAGAGATGTCAACCAGGACAATAATTGTAGAGTCTACATCCCACATGTCAGTAACCTCGTGTGCCACGTCAATAATATGTAGTGTTTTTTTTTAATTGAAATTCTTTGTTAGTAATTGAGCCAGAGTAACAAAATTAAATCAAAACTTGATTCACGAAAACAAGACTAAATAATTATAAATTATTAACCTAACCTAACGTAACCTAGAGAAATATTAAACAAAGATAAAATTATAAAAATATTTATTAAAATAATCATCAATTCATTAACCGCGTGACTACTTATTTTTATGGATTTAGACTAACAAGAATTGTCCTATACATTACAGCCAAAGTAATATAGGTCATTCGAGTCATAAGTACAGACGTTTTACTATTTTTACTATACGTTTTATAGCCTATAATGTAATGAATAAAGTTGACAACAATAATAGTGCAATAAAACGTCTGAATAGTCTCAATATAAACATGTCAAGTTGCAACGAGATGTCTAAGCTGGCAGATAAAAATGTTACAACTCGTAAACAGACGCTCTTGGCAACATTTGATTAATTGATTGATTAGTACACTGCTGGCCGAAATAACTGGTTCTCTTGTATTTTGTATAACTACTATGTTTTGTTGAAAAGTCTTATTCGTTACATAAGTAGCTAAAACACTACTGCGGGCGCCGTTTTAAAAAAACATATAAGAAAATACATTGTTTTTCATAGGAGCAAATTGCCAGAGAAAATGTAGCTTGAGATAATCCAGGACATAGTTTACACGTGTGTCAAATTCCTTTCCGATCAATTGTTCCTGAGTTGACTTCTTATAAACATACATATTTTCAAAAATCTTTGCATTTATAATATTTTGTAAACTCTGAGATGATTTTAAACTCCATCTTAATAGAAGAAGAACAATAATAAGTTATACAGCACTTAGTAGGTAGGTTTTTGGAAAGGAAATATCCTTTTAAAGAGATACTGACGTATTGTTACATTTTGTTGAGTTCGAAAGAAATTGAAGGGTCATTACTAAAAATTGTCAGATTAAGGACTTTACCAAAATCTTCAAATACATATCCTGCATTCATTAAGGTATTAGACAGCTAATTTAGTGAGTACCCACATTTAGTTACCATTATTTATTTTAGTTATTCGGGAGTATAGCTGTCAACACTATGTAGTCGTCTTATGAAATCAATGAATTTGGAGCGTTAAACATAGCTCGTCTCGTCATTCATAAAAAATCACAATATTAACGATCACTCTGTATCCGTGACCGCGCGAGGGCTAGAGTGGTAGAGTTACCGTCGTCCGCCGCTGGTTAATTTAACTCAGGTCATTGCCATGGCCAGCCGCATGTACTAGCTTGTGTATGATTTATTGCGCTTTCATTCTATAATAATATTTTTTTAAATATACCAATTTTTTTATTTGTACTTTTATATTCGGACTGCTTCGGTAGCGTAGTTGTATTATGGTTTGTCTGTATTGCTGAGGTCTCAGGTTCGATCTTCGGGTTGGGCAAAATATTTTTGATTTTTGTACTGAATATTATGGGGTCTATAGGGTCCGTATAACTCGATTCCTACCGGCTTCCATTCATGTAGAATCTAAATATCATCAGAAGGATTTGCATACCGCATTCTAGCATATGAGTACTTATATGTTGTGTCGGATTCTCTTTCAGAAAATTTCACCTTTCACTACTGTCACAAATAATCCTAAAATATAGTAACAAACTCAAAAGACATTAAGTTTAATATAATTAATTATAATCCAAAGGAAGTCCGTTGAAGTAACAAAACAAATTTCCTATTGTATTGCCTTCACTTTGTTCAAAATTGAATTTCAAGTTTTCCGTCTCTGTTTCCGTACTGATTAAAAGATAATTAAAAGTTTAATCCTAACGTCCAAGAACTTTTTGACGGGACTGTCAGAAGTGGCGATAGCCCAGTGAGTAGAACGGACGTAAACGGAAGATTCTGGTTAATATATTTTTTTTCACCTTTGCATGATGAGACGAGCTTGCCGTTCGCCTGATAGTAAGCGATACGACCCCCCATAAACAGTAGATACATCATCCAACACCTTGAATTACAAAGTATTGTTTGGTATTCCACTGCGCTTGCCGTCCTGGGACATGAGATCTTAAGTCTTATGTCCAGTAGTTCACTGGTTACATTGTCCTTCAAACTGGAACACAACAGTGACTACACACTGCTGCTTGGCGGCAAAAATAGACATTGCGGTGGTACCTACCCAGGCGAACTCTCACATATGAGAGACCTACCACCAGTGACCTGAGGTATTGATATTAATATACGTATGTATGCACGAAGTATCCAGTTCTAATCTCTTTCTCTTTTTTATATTATTTTTTATATAGATATAAAGAGTATCTATATTTACAACTACTAACTCAGGACCCACACAGAAAAGGTTATAACAGAGCCATAAAAACCTTTCCAAACCCAGCAGTCAAAGGGTTATATCTCAAATTTTAATAAACCCATAAATACATACATATTTGGGCGAAAACCCACCCCAGCTATATAACACAGAATAAATTCTTGGAATCGCAACCGAATGACCTATTTAACATAATCTGTAGGTGAATACCTGGTAGTTCATGTTTATGATGAAGCTAGCTTTGTCTCGCAACGTTGTTTGATAACAGAGTATGAAGTATACCACCATAAATAATTTCACTTGTAGCATAAAATAGCATAGTAGTGGCGAAGGATGAAGTTCTACGTATGGTAGTCCGACACAACATACCTGTAATATGCATGAATGCGGTCTTCAAATCGTCCTAATGATAATTAGGTTTTACATAAATAACGAAATTGAAGCCGGTAGAAATCTGGTTATATGGATCTTTTGCCACTCGTAGAGGTTGATTATTGTTTTGGCATTATGTAAAATGGCGGATGTTGATGTAAATTTCAATAAATATAAGCTATAATGCAATAAATATTATGAAGTGTAAGTAAATATAGTTAAATTCCACAGCTTCTACTAAAATGACCCTTCCTGCTCTGCTATCAATAAATATATTACAAATATAAAAAACACGTTAAAATTATCTTGACTGCTCTAACTTATCAAATTGTAATTCTAAACAAAAACATCAGATTAGTATTTTCGCCATTTCGCCCCATAAATAACCCTCCTATCATATCAAATGAAAAATACAGATATATATCTATTTATAGCGTCATTCTCATGGCCCCGACTGTACCCGTTTTTACGATCTCCTTTACCATATAAATGGGATGATAGTAAAGCTGTATTCCACCTCTCCGCATATGTTACTTTGTGTTGTACTGGGCAATGTTGCCAAATATCAAAAAGGAATATTGATGCCGGCTTTCGAATACTAGAAGTCCTTTTGACGTCGTAAATTTATGAGACAATGTTGCATTTATCGAAGGTTTCCGTGTGTTTCGATTCAGAGAAATTGTGATTAAAAATAGATTTTATTATATAAAGAATAAAGCGGAATTAGCCTAGTTGGGTGTGGAACGAACTGTCGAGATGCATGTCTGCAGGATTAAATCCCAATCCCCTTTGACTTTTCTATTATTTATTATTCTTTGTGAATTATCGCTTGCTTTTGCGGTGAAGGAAAACATCGTGAGGAAACCTGCATACTTGAGAAATTCTGAGAAAAAGAACTTTGAGGGTGCGTGAAGTCTACCAATCCGCAATATGCTAGCGTGGTGGAAGGCCTAATCCCTCTCAGTAGTAGAGGAGGTCCATGTCCAGAAGTGGGATAGTATATAATACAGGGCTGATATTATATACAAATTTAGCATGGCGTTTTACACGAGTTTAAATCCGTTAAGTAATAATAATAATAATTACTAATCTAAATTATAGATATTTTATTTTCTTTAATGGTCACACTGGGCTGTGTCTATATCGTAGACATTGATTTTAATTTCACATAATATTATGTTTTTAATATATTCTAAACTAGCTTCCGCTCGCAGCTTCGCCCGCGTGGATTTCGGACTTTAAAAATGGAGCCGGTCGCGAACGTTCGAGAATGTTCGTTTTACGAAGCTACTCGCTAGGTGATTCGCTAGCCTCTAGGTGCCAAGCAAGCCGCCTGCCTGTGCGTTCGCGACCTTATATATATACAAAAATAATCCTTATAGCATGATTCAGTATTCACGCATGATGGCTTATTATTAGCGTATATCATGTATAACTTTGGTGTTTCTATACCGATTTCTATGATTCTTTTTTATGGAATATTTAATAATGTTTACTTTTTTTAATTAGGGATGACTGAGAGTGTTATAAACGTAAGAGTAGACAAATATAATGAGAAAGCTTCGAACTGCTAAGCTATCGGGAGTTACACGTGTTATTGTGAGTCAACCATAAAAGATAGACATATGCTGTCGTGGGATATTTTTACATAATTTTAAGGAAAACATTTCCGTCATACATGATTTCTGTGTAGCTTTAACCATTAAGGTTGCACACGCGACGGAAGCTTAAAAATGGAGTAACTTCTCCCGTTTTCCCAACATTTCCCTTCACTGCTCTGCTCCTATTAATTGTAGCGTGATGAAAAGTATACTATAACCAGCACAGGAGTATGACAAAATAATTGTACCAAGTTTCGTTAAAATCCGTCGAGTAGTTTTTGTTTCTATAACGGTTATACAGACAGACAGACAGACAGACAAAAATTTTACTAATTGCATTTTTGGCATCAGTATCGATCCCTAATCACCCCCTGATAGTTATTTTGGAAATATATTTAATGTACAGAATTGACCTCTCTACAGATTTATTATACGTATAGAAGATATATAAGTATAGATTTATTATAAGTATAGATAGATAAAAATAATTATTATCTAAAGTATGGGTGTGCGTGTGTGTATGTGTGTGTGCGTGCGTGTGAGTCTGTGTGCGTGTGCGTGTGTCTGTGGGATTTATAAGAGGTTTATAAGTTGACTTTTGAAAACATTCAAAATCTTTTACATTTATAATATAACTTATTAAAATATTTCCGCTCAGTTGGAGCCTGGAGTCTGGAATTAGGTCCCGGAAATGGCAATAAAGTCGTTTCCGCTGCACAACGTGGACACTGTTGTAGCTAGTGAAATGTGAGCTACATCTCTGTCTACGCTCGAATAGAGAAAAGTAGCGAAGTAGTTTTTGTTATAGGTTTAGTAACTGAATGAACGGCTTCATCCTCGATGAGGTAACGCAGCGCATTATTGGATTCTGTCATGACGTGTGGCGGCATTATCGTCACTACTCGCATTCCTAATCCTAAACATAAGAAATAAAATCAAGTTTTCAGGGTTAAAGAAAATGTAAAATGCGATTAGCTAAGACTAAGGAAAATCTAAACTAAGAATTACTAGAATAATTAAGTATAAAAACAATAATATAATACTTTAAAAAGAAATAGTAGTCTGGATATCTTACCTGTTTGTCAAATCTAGAAATTTAACCTAAGTCCACACGGGTCCAAAAATTATGCTGATTAGCTGTTATAAGATCAATAAGGTGATGAAATATTCAATTTGCAGAACTGACATAAACAAACTTCTAACACTATATAAATAAATAAACTCCCCTAACGAAAGCACCTTTATACATTTCAATAAACCAAATTAATAGTGCGACATAAACCAATCGTAAAGTGTATCGCAAACAAAACAACCCCCGACGGACGTGACGTCACCGCCATGCTAATAGCTAATGCGTGTCGCCGGAAGTCGAGTTGCGGAAGCGCGGCCATCTCGCTATTATCATTTACTGCGCAGCCGCCTGCGGTGGGGACGGATTACTTTGTGCTAATATTATGTTTTTTATACGTCACACCTTTTATCTATTCAAGGGTAGACAGAGAAGTCCATAATTCGTTAGCTATGTTACGTTCTATGTGATAAACTATGTAGATTAGCGTATGAGGATTTATTGGCATTTTCGGAACCTAAATCCCAGTCTTCGGGTTGAAACTGAGCAGTAAATATCAAATAACACTATTTTTAGTTTTTTTATAATTTTCTTCCGATGTTTCGAAGACTTTGCGGCCTTCAAGGTTATGAAGCGGACTGAGATATACCTACATTTTATGAATATACAAATTTATTTTTTGTAACAACAGCTAAAAATTGATAAAAAATTTTATAATTTGTAAAATGTAGGTAGACAGTGTAACTGATGAATGGATTTGGATGAAATATGGAACACAGACGGGCCACGTATTGAATCATCCAGATTACTTTTATGTCAAAATGCACACTGGATTTTTAATCAGGAAAGAAACGGCGGAATTGCGAACAAATTCTAGTATACATCCAATTACCTGGCCAGTACTAGTATTTCATAACTACAAATGTAACCTACAAAAGCTTATTGCAATACTCAAAACATTAATACTCAAAAATAAATCCTAAATCATGTTTACGATGTTTCCGTACACATTAAGTGAAATATACTTTCGAATTCATGTTGAAAGTATGCATTGTGTTTGAAATATGTCACAAATCACCGCGAGGAACTTGCCGACTCACATCCGAGCCGTACCTTTATACATATAAAATGTCTGTCCGTAAGTCTGTTTGAATTAAATGTTTTGTAGCACAATATCAAGCCTCAAAATATGGTCCGCGTGAATAGATTGCTGTAGGATATCAGTGGGTAAGTGTGAATTTTTTCAAAAGCTAAGCCGAGGCAAGAAATGATGCCTTAGTTCTCATATCGCGGGCAATTCAATAGAAAATAAAAACTAGGACAAACGTAAATAAAACTAAATGGAAAGCCGGTAGGAATCGTGTTGTACGGACACTTCGCCATTGTAGGATATATTTTATATCCGTCTGAATAGCGACCACCGTACACAAGGTTTTAAAACCCGCCATAGTAGCCCACGTAAGTGTGTCGCGTTCCGGCATCAGCCTATGTATATCCGGCTCCAACAGGCTGGCATAATTGTGTCGACTGTCGAGGGCTAATCATCTCTTACCAACAGGTGTAGTGGGGTCACTTTGCCGCAGAGTTAATACGCGATGGTACACTTTATAATTTGATACCAAAATAATACAAGTAAATCCGCCCGATAAGTCTAGTACACATGTGTATTGTTACCGAGGCGCGTCGTGAGAGTGGCGCTCCTCTTTGTGTGTCGGATTCGATTCCCGGACCACTTGGGGTGTCAGCGCGCTTCTTCCGATGTGGGCTATCTGAGTTTGTGCGGCTTCCGCGCTTTATATTTATAGAGTTATGATATACTGAAATCATCTTGGCTTTTGTTATGTTTCCTTAAGGAGTATGAGGATGTTCATAATGTCAGGAAAACTGTATCAGACGATAGAGCTTTTCTACTTATTTATTTTACTGTCTCGGTGGCGTCGAGAGAAATAGACATAGCAATGGTACTAATCAAATATACTTATAGTTATCTATACTTATAATAATATATAATAATAATAATAATATCAATAGCCCAGCAACCAGTCCAGCTAGATCCCATCCATAGACCCAGTATAATTCCCATCTTTTCTGCAATAGTTCCTGCACCTTGCAAGCGCTGTCTTTGGCTGTATTTCCTCCATAAGTACAGACAGAGAGAGTACTCGCAAGGTGTATAAACCCCAACTAGAGTAATGTATCCTAAAGGGGCCTCTAAGTGTTGGATCCATGTCCCCACGCAAGCCTTCCAAAAGGACCGGCTTTTATGCCGTGATTTCCCGCAGGAAAGATACAACATAATAATAATAATAATAATAATCTATCTATCTTCTATTACTTATAATAAATCTGTAGAGAGGTCAATTCTGTACATGAAATATATTTCCAAAATAACTATCAGAGGGTGATTAGAGATCGATACTGATGCCAAAAATGCAATTAGTAAAATTTTTGTCTGTCTGTCTGTCTGTCTGTCTGTCTGTATAACCGTTATAGAAACAAAAACTACTCGACGGATTTTAACGAAACTTGGTACAATTATTTGTCATGCTCCTGTGCTGGTTATAGTATACTTTTCATCACGCGACAATTAATAGGAGCAGAGCAGTGAAGGGAAATGTTGGGAAAACGGGAGAAGTTACTCCATTTTTTAAGCTTCCGTCGCGTGTGCAACCTTAATGGTTAAAGCTACACAGAAATCATGTATGACGGAAATGTTCTCCTTAAAATTATGTAAAAAATATCCCACGACAGCATATGTCTATCTTTTATGGTTGACTCACAATAACACGTGTAAGTCCCGATAGCTTAGCAGTTCGAAGCTTTCTCAGTATATTTGTCTACTCTTACGTTTATAACACTCTCAGTCATCCCTAATTAAAAAAGTTAACATTATTACTTAAATATTCCATAAAAAAGAATCATAGAAATCGGTATAGAAACACCAATGTTATACTTGAAATACGCTAATAATAAGCCATCACGCGTGAATACTGAATCATGTTATAAGGATTATTTTGTTTATATATAAGGTCTCGAACGCACAGGCAGGCGGCTTGCTTGGCACCTAGAGGCTAGGGAATCACCTAGCGAGTAGCTTCGTAAAACGAACATTCTCGAACGTTCGCGACCAGCTCCATTTTTGAAGTCCGAAATCCACGCGGGCGAAGCTGTATATAATAAAATACTATCAGGCCCATATTTGGACATTATAAATATTGAAGAAAAATTAACATAGCAATATATTCAATAAAGCAACAGAAGCCAAAAAATATTTTTGGCTTTTTTTCTGTTTATCTATATGTTTATATGCGCATCATCAAAAACTACTGCATGGTATTCAATGCAGTATTGACCGATGTACGCTAGTCTAACTTAATATATATAGGCTCTAGTTTATCCCGGGTAAAAATAAAGTGGGCTTTTTATCCAGAAAATTATAATGTCGCGATCATAAGCTGATTGTTAATAAACTAAATTAAATCAAATAAATGGTAGAAAAAAAATACATAGTTTTAAATACGTCTATAATGTTTTGGTGTTGTCGCTGCTTATAGATGATTACTATGAGATAACAAGCTTCCTTTACTATTATTACAAGAAGCACGCTCGTTATCACGATATAAAACTTTATACTAACAAACGATCTCTTCCTATGATGTTTGCGGATTCCCTACGCGTTTTGAATGCAGGGTCGCGGGTTTGACGTAGGTAAATTGTGTTTCGTTGATAAACATCGTTGGCACGTGCGGGGGATTCTTACGTCATGTGGGGTTCGATTGGGAACCGATTTTTACATGTTATAATATCAGCCCTGTATTATATACTTGCCCGCTGCTGAGCACGGGCCTCCTCTACTACTGAGAGGGATTAGGCTTTAGTCCACCACGCTGGCCTAGTGCGGATTGATAGACTTCACACACCTTCAAAATTCTTATAGAGAACTTCTCAGATGTGCAGGTTTCTTCACGATGTTTTCTTTCACCGTTAAAGCGAACGATAAATTCACAAAGAATACACACATGATTTTAGCAAAGTCAGAGGTGTGTGCCCTTGGGATTTGAACCTGCGGACATTCGTCTTGGCAGTCCGTTCCACACCCAACTAGGCTTTTTTTTACATGTAAATGTATTTTTATTGTATAACCAAGCGTTGTATAACAGATCACTTCTTGTAGTCCGATATCAACTTCCCAGTATCACCCGCTGAGCTAATCTGAAGATTCTATTGGTGGTAGGTCTCTTGTATTTGAGAGTCCGCATGGATAGGTATCACCTCAATGTAAATTTCAGGCCCAAAGCAGCAGTGTGTAATCACTGTTGTGTTCCGATTTGAAGTACATTGTAGCCAGTGTAACTACTTGACATAATAAGACTTAATATCTCATGTCTCGGGATGGCGAGCGCAGTCGAATATCAAATTATACTTTATAATTCAAGGTGTTGGATGGTGTTTCTACTGTTTATGGGCGGTCGTATCGCTTACCATCATGGCGAAGCGTCCATACAATCCGATTACTACCGGCTTCCCTTTTAGGTTTATTTAAGTTTGTCTTAGTTTAAGTTTTGCTGTTAAATTGGCCGCGATATGTTAACTAAGGCAATTTAATTTGCCTCGGGTTACCTTCTCAAATAATTGACCCTTCGCTTCTGCTGAACATAACATAAAAAATAATTAAAATCGCTCCAGCCATTTTGGAGCCTATAAGGAACAAACATACACTCAAATATATAAACAGGTTAATAGACTCTTTTAATATCTCCTATGCAGAGATTATCTTATCCTATGAACAAATTCACAAATTGACATCTTAGTAAGGTAGACAGATTTTCGCCAATCAAAAAGATTTTTAAAACTTAACAAATGAATAATGTATCAAATTTTAAACTAAATAAACATGCATACAATTATTATGTAAAAAACTAACAGTCGGAATTCGGTGTGCTCGTAGGAGTTTGCGTAGAGTGGCTACGACGTTTAACGACCGCTGCTACGCCGAGGGTAACGGCGTAGCACTAAACTGCAATAGATTGTTGTATAGTAGTAGTACGTATGTATTTTGTTATTTGTATGCAGCAGTAATAGCAGTAATAGCGGCGATAGCCTAGTTGGTTGTGGAACGGACTGCCGAGACGAAAATCGGCAGGTTCAAATCCCAAGGCCACACACCTCTGACTTCTTCTTTATAGGAATTTCGAGGGTGTGTGAAGTCTACCAATCCGCACTAGGCCAGCGTGGTGGACTAAGGCCTATTCCCTCTCAGTAGTAGAGGAGGTCCGTGCCCAACAAAGGGACAGTATATAATCCAGGGCTGATGATGATGATGATGATGATGCAGCAGTGGCGAAGGGTGCATAACCCGATTTCTACCGGCTTCCCTTTCAATGTAAAATCTGATTTTCATCGGAACGATTTGCTGACCACAATTATGTATACTATCAGTACCTATATGTTGTGTCGGGCTCCCTTACGGAAAAGTCGTCCTTCGCCACTGGTGCTGCTTGACGGAACATTTAATTAATGATACGTACTTATCTTTAATCAACATTCAATACTTAGTTTCAATTACAAAAACGCTGAACTGTTATGTGCTTTCATTCAGATAGGTAGTAATAATGCGTATCTATACTATTATATAAAGCTGAAGAGTTTGTTTGTTTGTTTGTTTGTTTGAACGCGCTAATCTCAGGAACTACCAGTCCAAATTGAAAAATTATTTTTGTGTTGGATAGCCCTTTGTTCGTGGAGTGCTATAGGCTATATATCATCACGCTATGACCAATAGGAGCGGAGCAGTAATGACTAATCTCAGGAACTACCGGTTTGAACTGAAAAATTCTTTTTGTGTTGGATAGCTCTTTATTCGTGTAGCGCTATAGGCTATATATCATAACGCTATGACCAATAGGAGCGGAGCAGTAATGGCTAATCTCAGGAACTATCAGATCGAACTGAAAAAAATATTTTTGTGTTGGATAGCACTCTGTTTTTGAAATGCTATAGGGTATTATCATCAAGCTATGACCAATGGGAGCGAAGCAGTAATGAAACATGTTGCAAAAACGGAGAAAATTTATTAGTTTTGAGGGCTTCCGTTGCGTGCGCTGCGTAAACAGTTAAAGTTATGCAACAGTGATGTATGACGGGATTGTTCCTCTTAAAAAGTGCTACAAAAATATATTATAAAACAAAGTCCCCCGCTGCATCCGACTGCCTGAACGTGTTAAACTCAAAAACTACCCAACATATTAAGATGAAATTTGTTATGGAGACAGTTTGAGACCCTGGGAAGAACATAGGCTCCCGGGAAAATATATAGCGTGACTTTTATAACGGAATACTTTAGCCCGAAAAACTTTCTAACGCGGGCGGAGCCGCGGGCAAAAGCTAGTTATTTCATAAAATAAAATTTCAGTACAGTCTCAAGTCTCTCAAGTCAAGCTGAATCAACTCAATACTTTAAATCGTCTATACACGTTAAGTATAATAGACGCATTTATTTCCCCTGTCAAAAAATAAAATTAACAGTTTATAGTTTAATTATTAAAAAAGGTTTTATAAGATGATGCGAAGACTAAGATTTAGACTTAATATTAAGCAATAAAATATTATGCCATCAAAACCTACATGTGAAATGAGAGCCAAGTTTAATATTATGATATTACATGCCTTGGTTGTTGACTTCAATGACAATAGAAGTGAGATCTAAATGTGTGGCAAGTTCAATGGTCTAAGTATAATAAACGCATTTATTTTTCTGTCTGAAATGCAATAAACGATTTCACTTAAACTTAACAATATGAAAAAGAAATTGCCAAGGTAACAACATTTTTTAGATTTTTGAATTTATACAGTTACTTTTGTGGCTGACTACATCCAAAAAATATTCTTCACATCGTCGAGGAAAGACAATACCGCGAAACTGACAAAAACTGACAAAAAATTTTAATTGATAAAACGTACATAAATTGTAAAGTAAACATCGACACTTACAGTTTTAATTCCCCTTTGAAAAAAGTTTTTGTTACTTATAAATTCCAGGTACGTGATTTCTCCTACGATGTCGGTCGCAATAGCGTTTGCAAATTGAACCTTAGTGGCAGAAATAGCCAAAATAGTGCACCTACTCTATTACATACGGAACTAATTTAAATCTTAAGTGATGTTGATCTCCGGAGTTATAAAGCAAAGAAATTGCGATTAAGCACGATTTTTCAATAAACCTTCAACCTTCATCACATCTTAAAGCCAGGTCCTTTGGGTGCGTCCCGTGACGTCAGCATCCCGTAATGACACGACCCCGGACTCGACCCGGGACACGAGCTCGCCACGCGGGAAATACGGGATTCCGGCCGCGCACCGACCCTGCCTGCATTTTATTACACTCCAAGTAATTCATGAGGACGGAGGGAATTCACTCGTGTTCCCTCTCAAATTGTTAGATAGTATTTTGCGGTATCGCTTGTAATGTTCGACGATTGTGGGGAATTATTTTTATAAATTGGTATTTGTGGCTCGGTTGATTTAGTACCCATTTTCTATATTACAGTCAAGATTTTCAGGTGTATTGAAGTGGCGAAAAGGTCATATAACCCGATTAATGGCGGCTTCCCTTTTGTAATTTTAAAATCTAATTATCAATAGAATGATTTGTAGCCCGCATTTATGCATATGAGACAGTGGCGAAGGGTGAAATTTTTCAGAAGGTAACCCGAGGCAAAAATATTGCCTTAGTTAATATATCGCGACCAATTTAACTAAAAACAAAAACTTAGAGAAACGTAAATAAACCTAAAAGGGAAGCCGCTAGGAATCGGGTTGTATGGAACCTTCGCCACTGATATGAGAGCCTATTTGTGTCGGGTTCTCTTTAAAAAAAAATTCACCCTTCACCACTGATGTATATCGACTTTAAAAATTTTAAGCTTCTATAAACTTGTCCATCGATGATTAAATTTTTGTCATTGATTTACTTAAATTAATCATGTATTTTATTGAAAAGGTTTTTGGCAAGCTCTTAAATTTCTAAATGTTGTTTCTGTCATACAATTGTACCTCAGAGTAGCTACCATTGTCTATTGCTGCCGGTAAGTTGGAGACAGATGGACACACGGGGGAGACGGACCACACAGTGTTACGGAAGGTATAACTGACTGAAATAGATATAACTATATACAGATGACGTTGTGGGCACAGCTAGTTCCGAATAAAGCGAGCCTTAAATTATCAAAAAAACTTGCGGAACTCAAATTCCGCAAGCAATTTTTACCGTATGAACAACCACAGCAAAGTGAATTCTTTAGATTTGAAAGCTTGCAATCCTTGCGAGTCGCATAAAGAATTATTAAAATATAGCCATCAATATAGCATCTATAGGTTCTTGCACAACATATTGCAGCGAGATCTTGCTAAACTTATCGTTTGAACCCGGATAACGCTAATTAACTGGTTATTGACTGAACGGCAAACCTATCTGATATGAGAGCGCTGTTTTGAAATTCAGCCGGCGTATTTATTGTAAACAGGTTATTTGCTGTGACTCGAGTTGTTACCCTTCGTTAGTCTTATATTAACGACGCGCTGTTAGTAATTGGTCCGTGTATACCACCCCTGTGGAGGGGGTTTTATAGCATACGATTTATCGGATGGTTTACTTTTATAAGCTTGGGTAGGTAATTTCGAACGAGTAAGTATTATATTTTTTTAAGCGGCGAGAGTCTAGTTTGGAGGGAAACGGATGGCTGAGATGAATGTCTGCACGTTCCAAGGACATGCTCCTCTGACTTTTCTCAGGTTATGTGAATATGTTTTAACGGCGAAGAAAAACATGAGGTAACCTGCTTAGCAAAGAAGTTCTCCATAATAAGTTTGAAGGTATATGAATTCTGCTAACACGGACTATATAACGTGGTAGATGCTTAAACCTTCTCAGTAGTTGACGAGGCCCGTGTCCAGCAGTGGGACCAGTATATAAAACAGAGCTACTATTATCATTATAGTCATTTTATATTTTGTGGGAAGAACCAGTTGCATATCACTAAAGTCACCGGATGTTAATCATTTTTAAAAACATAGATGTTGCATTGAACAGATGAGACTGGGTTTATTTTTTACTTAACAATATTTTCATGAAAGTTCAATTCACCTTTTGATTGTAACCGCTGTTTTCCAGAATGCCAGCATGGGATGGTAGTTTTGATCTTGCGATACACGCGGCTAATAACATTCTACTTCCCATTACTACTTTTTATTCCTTCCACATCTAAGTTAACAAAACCTTCATGATTTCGTCGGCAGTTCAGTCTTGGGGTGTGTTTATTCCCAACCAGCTGACCTATGTGGTCGTTTATGCTAACCTACTGCTATAAATAAATCTTGCTAGTCGCTTATGAAATGTCTCCATTATTGTTACAGAATCACTTGTATCGAATTTTGGGTTAGTTTTGTTAATTTTATTGTCTGGCTCGGTGGCATGTCTGCATTACGACGACTTACGGTTCGACTGCAGTGCTGAGGTCTCGGGTTCGATCCCCGGATCGGCCTTTTCTACTCGATATTAGTCCGGAGTATGGAATTTATGCGTAAAATTGCGATAGGCTGATAGATATAGGACATCGATAGGTATATCAAAATATAAACATATTTTATTCCGTTGATTATCCATACGATATATCGTGAGTCGTGTCGTTCGTTGTAAACGTGGTTCGTTCACATGATGCCCTCTTTTACAGAAGCTCGTTAAGACACATTGATGTTTGTCGACATAGACGATATTTTTGCGGGCCACGTTTTATATATATAAATATTTATCCTTTGTGTGTTTGTACGAGTTTATTTCCGTTATTAGAGTAGGGGTTTGACTAAAAGGAATTAAAGGATGGATTAATTTAGAAATATTATTTTACCAGGTCCTTTACATAAATGATATAAATGAGTGTTTTAACTATTGTGTTTTCAATTTCTACTTTGTGTCAAACAAATAAAAATACTCATAGAATAATGTTCTTTAACGTTTCTTTCAAACAGCTCGTACTCTAAATCTATATTAACCGAAAATATTTTTAAAATTGTATTTTTAGTTTTTAATATCTTATACTATCAAATTCACAAGAAGTCCACTAAGTAAAAAAAGATAAAAAAAAATATTTTTAGTTTTTTATAATATCTTTACCATCGCATCTCCGAGGATCTATCATGTCAATCATTTTGTTTATTTAATAAGTTATAGGTGAGGTGTTAGAGCTTACTTGCCAGGGTGTGAACCACTAGTACGTTTACCAGGCAAAAAGAGCATTGCAATTCTCGTCACTTTGAAATATCAAGTTACATTGCATACACCAATTACAATTATTTCAATGCCCTCTGAATAAAAATAAAAAAAAAAGTTTAAATAAAAACAATGGTAAACGTCCTTAAAAAGCGGCGATAACCTAGTTGGGTGTGGAACGGACTGCCAAGACGAATGTCCGCAGGTTCAAATCCCAAGGGCGTGTACCTCTGACTTTTCTAAAAATCATGTGTGTATTCTTTTTGAATTTATCGTTCGCTTTAACGGTGAAGGAAAACATCGTGAGGAAACCTGCACATCTGAGAAGTTTTCTATAGGAATTTCGAAGGTGTGTGAAGTCTACCAATCCGCACTAGGTCAGCATGGTGGACTAAGGCCTAATCCCTCTCAGTAGTAGAGAGGCCCGTGCTCAGCAGTGGGCAAGTATATAATACAGGGCAGATATTATTAATCGTCCTTGAATTACTACAGATTAATAACACTGAGATAGCTGGCGATTTGTGGGTATAATCTCTGTCTACCCTCTAAAATACAAAAAGGCATGATGTAAAAAATGTCCAGTCCATTCCGCGCGCATAACTGATATGACACAGTATATCCCAGATTTATATATATAATATTATGTATATACTCTTGGCTAAAGAGCGCCGCTCGAGATTGCGTTGTTTTCCGCTACACTGTTATTTTAATGTGGGCTCAATAAACACTCGTTTGCGGTTCGTTGCTTTTAAATTAGTTTATGTTTTTGAATGGTAGGCAGAGAAATAGTTAATGTTGTGTACTGTTTTGATTTAAGATGGAAAATGGGTTGGAAATCTGAAGATGGCTAAAGGAAGGAGTGACTATACATTATATTTATATACATGATAAAAAAACTTAGTAGTTTTGTTTATTGATTTTCCACGAGACGAGCTTGCCGTTCGCTTGATGGTAAATGATACGATCGCCCATAAACAGTAGAGACATCATCCAACACTTTGAATTACAAAGTATTGTTTGGTATTCCACTATCGCCATCCTGAGACATGAGATGTTAAGTCTTATTATGTCCAGTAGTTACACTGGCTACAATGTCCTTCAAACCGGAACACAACAGTGACTACACACTGCTGCTTGGCGGCATAAATAGACATTGCGGTGGTACCAACCCAGGCGGGCTCTCACATATGAGAGACCTACCGCCAGTGAACCACATACAATTTTTACAGGTAATACCCAATACAATAGCGTAGTACAATAGTGACTATATTTTATTAGTATTTTTCTACTGCGGTACGGGCTCTGAGCCTAGTGCAATGACCGCCGTGAACAGATGTAATAATTAAATTATTGTACCTATAAATAAATAAATATGACTACTTATTATTAAATAAACGGCCGAACTGAATTCCGTGAAAGAGCATGAAAATATGTTAAGCTTGGACACTGCATTGAGTACACAGCGCGCGCGTCAGTAGTACATGTCGTAATAATTTGCCGAGTTCAGAGTTGTTCTCCATGGGCAGTGTTATGTAAGACTCGGCACATTTTTCTTTTGGATAGAGTACTTATAATCACACAGCGTGAATATATTGCTAAGTGAATCCGAAGTGATGTGGGTGATTTAGTGATCTTCAAGAAAAAAACCTAATTCATATGTCAAAGCATCAGAGTGCTACTTTGCGTGGTTCTGATGGTCACATTTTTTATTGCTCATTTTCACCCTCTCCTTTTTTACCACCACCTACATGACTCACTTGATCGTTTGCGCTATAAACTAAAAACCTAACTCAGTCAAGGCTCAAACTTCAGCTCTCCATTTAACTTGACAAGTCCATCTTTTTAACGAGTGAAATTTTAAACACGCCCATACTTCAGGCTGAAAATCGACGAAAACTTTCCACCCGAAACTCAGTTAAACCAGACAGATTGGTATGCTTTATGATATATAACTGTTTTTATCCGGGCCGCGCCATTTTATCCGCCTGTTACAGATACGCCCGGATAGGAATTTTTACGGGTATTGTATGCTTCTCTTTAATTATTGACAGTTTCGAATGCGTATAGTTTTTTTTAACTAATACTTGAGTAAAGATAAACAATTTTTCGGATTTTATAGCGGTTTTAATTTTAGTTTTCTCCTGACGTTTCGAAGACTGCAGCCTTCATGGTCACGGACTGAGGTGTTGTTCATCCGCAAAGTCAATGATGGAATATCTACCGCGATAAAATCTGGAAAATAGTTTAATTTTAATGTCCAACATTCGCGTAAACATAAGAAATCATTAATATTTGCACTACATATTATTTAGTATAGAAGTTACGATGAAGATACATGCCGGTATTTATGGTAGTTTTGGATGTGTATAAAATTTACTATATATTGAATGAGTCCCTCCTTGCTAAATTTCGGCTATAGCGACACATCTCAACGGAGATCGGTCAAGTACGTAGGAGATATTATAGTGAACGAATATGTGCGCAATACAATGGTGCACTTTTGTAGTCCGGTAATACGGAAATCCGACATGACCAGTTGCATGACCAACGGCTCTACGTGCTTTCTGAGGTACGGGGGTATCACACCGCCAACTTCCTGACTCCGAGCTGCGACTGAGTAATGTTTAAGATGGAAATACCCAGTGATAATTATTTTTTCGAACCCTGGACCTCAGCGCGGTAGTTGTATGTACTTGTAACGTGTACAATTACAACTACGCCACCGAGACAGTCAGTCCTAAATATATATGAATGATATACAAGTCTTTCGATCGGATATACAAATCGTTCGTATACATTTTATTGTTTCCTATTGGGGTAAACGGTTGTATGAAAGCGTCTAGGTTACGGACCTAGGTGTAGAAGTAAAATCCGAGTTATAGACTTTTGTTTTGTCGTGTCAAATTGCCGTTTTACCTGACTAGGAGAGTATAGGAATAGAGAGTGTTTGTGTATTGCGCACATACTTATGCACTATAATATGTCCTGTACTTTGCTGATCTCTCGAGACTAGCCGAAATTCGATTAGAAGGGAATCAATCAATATATTTTTGTTTTTTATTATCATCTGTTATTGTAGAACGACGTCTTGGCTACAACCCCTGACGCTGATCTTCTCTGGAGACTCCAATCCCGGCCAATCATGACTGTTACACTATAATAAAAATACAAACAAACATTAAAATTAAATATGCAACAGTAACTCAATATTTTCATGCCGCAGCGCGTAATAAAATCCAAATACACGTGTATTAACCGCATTTTGCATATAAAACATTGGATTTGATTAATAAAATATTTACTGGCACAATGCAAACTATGCTCTGTAGTCAATTATTTTTTACTGGTGGTTGTATTTTATATCCGTCCGGATTGCGACCACAGTACTTGGATTTTAAAACCCGTCATAGTGGCCTATGTAAGTGTGTCGCGTTCCGAGACCAGCCTGTCGACTGTCGAGAGGTAATCATGTCTCGTCAGTCGACACTATTGCACCCCACTCCACTTACCATCAGGTGCGGTGGGATCACTATGCTGTGCCGTATGAAAATAATAATAAAGTTAAATGACCAGGTGGGTCAAATAATAATAAGTTGTTATGGAACCCATAAATAGTGGAAACTATGGCGTTGCAAAGGAGAAATGTGCTTTACGATTACATAAATACCTTAGAAATAAACAAGATGGTCCCCATACACGGTCTTTCGTAACCAACGGAGCTAATTCTCTTATATTAATTCTAATAGTATTAATACAAATGGTAGTGAAAATATTTGTATTTTATTAGTAAACGTAAAACAGCTGAAAGGATTTCGTCATTTAGCATACGGATAAACTATATCGTAATTAACTTATAGGCTACTTTTTATTCCGGCAAATTGCACTCGCGGGATTTGAATTTCTCTTATTTTGAAATAGATGGCGCTGGTGTCGTCTAAATAGCGCTATACATCGCTGCAGTTATAGATTTTGAACGCGGGAAGCTGCAAGCAAACACCTCCTTACATATAACTAAGAATATACATCAATGGCCAAAGCTCCATATAACCCGATTCCTGCCGACTTCCCTTCCGAAATCTAAATCATTGGAATGATTTTAAGACCACATTTATGCACATTAGTAGTACCTATATGTTGTGTCGGATTCTCTTTCGGAAAATGTCACCCTTCCCCACTGATATATACAGGGTGTCCCAGAAAGTAGTGTTAAGCGGAGGTTCAGAGATAGAGCACCCCTTGGGGAAATCCAATCACCATGTAAAATTCAGAAAAATATTCATCAAAAACTATGCAAAATCGCGGAACATGTATTGGGGTGATTCGGATAACCTAAGGCGTACTCCAGCTCTGGGCCTCCGCTTGACACTACTTTCTGGGACACCCTGTATAATGACCTAACAATTCTATAGTTAGAACATAAAGTATAGTGCAACGACGAGCCGGCCAGTTGTCCGGCAGCCGGGAGCTCGGTGCAATGAATTAATTGAATTACATCGACGCCCACGCTTAACGCGATTAAAATCTGCAAGCCGGTCGGCGATTGGATTGCTACCGGCGAACGGGCCGTGCGCCCCGTTTTTACGACTTGCGTAAATTGATTTGTATTAATGAATTGTCGGACGTGTGTACCGGGCTTTATTAGGTTTCCGACTTAACCCGGTACTTGGTTAGTCTAAGTCTGTTGGGAAATGTATGAGTGTTTTCTGTTTGATTGGAAATGTGGAGTTCTATGTACCAAATGATGTTACATGGTTTTGTAGGGTATAAAGTTTATTAGGCAGTGTATGAGAGGTTGAGGTAGTAACAATTTTATTTCGTTTTGATTTCAACCTTGTGTTAAATTTTTATTGGTTTGAATGATGAGACGAGCTTGCCGTCCGCCTGATAAGCGATACGACCGCCCATAAACAGTAGAAACATTATCCAACGCCTTGAGTTATAAAGTATTGTTTAGCAGTTCACTGCGTTCGTCATCCTAAGACGTGAGATGTTAAGTCTTATTATGTCCAGTAGTTACACTGGCTTTAATGTCCTTCAAACTGGAACAAAACAATGAATACACACTGCTGCTTGGCGGCAGAAGTAGACAATAGAAAACCCCGAAATATAAATAAAGGGGGACCATGAGTTATATCTTTTCTAATTTTTACTAACTATGTGTATTATTAATAATATCTATTCAATAAGATTTACTCAACCCGACACACTTTCCATTAATATTTGCTAACTACCGATAATGTACCATCGGTCTCACGTCAACCATGGTTCATACGCCACTCTATTATTTAATGTCATGAATAAAAATACCAGCCCTCACGCAAAATAACATGGCCGAGGGGTGGTAAGGGTGGCTCTCCAGAGGGTGAGATATGCTTGATATGGTATGTAGTTTGTTTTGAAGGGACTTCGTTGTTGGTGTTTTCTATATTTACTAGGAATCACATCACTAGCGCGTTTTAATTCCGCGGAGGTAGGCAGAGGCGTAACTGGTGTACCCACTGTTCCCTGTGTGTATTCCCATGATTCCTTCCTAACCGAATTTCGGCCACGGCGGGCAATCTCAATGAAGATCAGCCAAGTACGCGGGAGATAATATAGTGCACAATTGTGTGCGCAATACACAAGTGCACTCTCTTCAGTCGCATAGATTTCTTTTTTATTGATTTGAATTACGAGACGAGCTTGCCGTTCGCCTGATGGTAAGCGATACGACCGTCTGTAATCAGTAGAAACACCATCCAACACCTTGTATTATAAAGTATTGTAATATAATTACAGTCCAGTGAGACAGCTACCTGACATGACCAGGAGATTAGGCGCACGACCAACGGCTTTACGTGCTTTCCGAGACATGGGGTAGCACGCCAACGTCCTGACGCCGAGCTACCCCTGAGTAATTTTCGAAGTTGGAAAAACCCAGTCACAATTATTTTGGCCCGACCTAGGATTCGAACTTAGGACCTCAGCGCTGTCGTATCGTATCATGAACGAATGACAAGTACGCCACTGAGTCAAAAGGATTTTATACTGTGTACAGTCGCTATCGGATACAATTATCCTACAACCAGCTAGTTTAATTGCAAGCTACAAACCCGTCGCATATCCCCCAGCGAGCACAGGCCCAAAAATAATTTAAGTTTCTTCTACATCGGTGCGAGTCCGTAATGGTAATTGGTAGGGTGTGGCCAGGAAAACACAGTTTACGTACGCGATGTAGAGACGCGTGGAGACGTAGACGCAGGGGCCGCGGGGTCGACGACTGCGGGAGAGGGGCCGTGACTAGGGTTGCCACTTCTCAAAAATATATTTTAATTGGAATATAATGGTTTTATTTCCATGATGTACAAGGGTTTGCTGTAGATTGTAGCCCTGATGGTCCAGGAGTGCTGAAAAGTGCTGTAGTGGAGTCGACCTCTTTTTTGGACTGATGGCATACAGGTCATGAGAATGGCAGCGGAATGTCATGCAAGTGAAATTTGGGAAAGGTCTGTTTCTTGCAGTAGATGAAACATGCTGGTGGATAGATTGTCGGCTATGCATGTGTAACCATCTTTTCTGAAAATAAAAGTACATAAAAGTTACCTATATTTAGGATGTAGTCATATGTGTGTTACATATATGTTATTAAATTGAACAATTTGTGAATTATTTCATCACTAATATCTAAACCTTATCATAGTAAAGCAAATCGAATTACAGAGATAATCAATGGAGGTTACATCTTTTCGTCTACGTGGAAATAATATAAGTTATATTATCCAGGAAGCTTACATTAGGGTTTTGAGAATATATTTCGACGTTTGAAAGCCTAATTGACTTAAGCAAATTTATTTGGAAAAATTTTAACTATTTCAAAAAAATATAGAAAATATGCTGATTTTACATATATATGAAATTTAGAGTCGCGAAAAACCGTCGATTTCTTGAAACTGAAAACTATTTTTAAATCCTTCATAATATATTTTTAAGTAAAGTAACAGCCCTGCTTGGGGATCGTTTATTAATTTCTAATTAGTGTACTGTCGTTTAAGTGTTTGAGTGTATGAATTAATTAAGATTTGCAGGTTGGAATGCTTTCAATGATTTCAGAATGTTGGATGTTGAGTGTAACTGCTATTTTTTTATGTAATATTACTGCGTAGTGTTTATTGATTAGTAAGTTTAGATGGCAGTTACAAGTAGTTTCACATTTTTATTTAATATTACTGCGCAATGTATATTGATTACTGTAGAAGGCAGTTACAAGTAATTTTTTCGAATTAAATATCATTGTCATTTAACAATAGTTTCATTACCCAGGGCTTTGTCTTTGTCCCAAATTTCATTTCAGTCTATTTACGGTTTTACAAGTTGACATTTAACAAATAGTTACAAAGTTCTATAATATTATAAGAAGGTATAGCATGTTTTGAGTAACAACTTGCATGATTGTGAGACATCCATTGACAGCGACTAATAGTAGAATAGTTATAACATTTGAAATATAACGGCATTGCATTATTCTGAAATCGTTATATGTGGGCAAAGTAGCCCTACTGCACCTGATGGTAAGAGGATTAGGGTGTAGATAAATTGTCAACTGGCGAGAGATACCCCTCGCCCGTTGACACAATTATGCCGGCCAACTCATCATACTTAAATATAACCAAATTATATCAGAATAAAATTAAATAATAATATTATCCAGCCAGCCCGATCGCACCAAACCGAATTTCTCAAGTCATTATTTCACGCGTCACTGAGATTCAGTATGCAATTATCGCTAATTCGGTAATACGAATGTCCGTCCGTGTGTCATAGCGTCGTGTTTAGCGTGACACGCTATGGGCGGGGTGTTGATCAATTACTTTTTAAAAATGCATGCTGGAGCCCCGGTAATTATGTGTGTGGAAATGCGGTTTAAATGGATTTGCTAGCTTTTTAAATGTTATTTTTATGTTAGGCTTTAGAATGTTTTTTTTTTGGTATAAAGTGTTACTGCATTTTAAGAATAAAAAGTAGGTTATTTGCTTATCTAGAACATCGTTTATCTATGTATAAAATTTCATCGTAATACATTTAGTGTTTTTAATCTTCAGTGTCAACAAACATACACGCATACTCGAATTTATATTAATATTAGTAAAATAACTGGCAATACAAAATGGGTAAAGAACATATACTATTAAGTGTAGGAGTAAAATCGATACCAATACAAATATATTTTTTTAAAAAAAGTGTAACTTTGAAAATAATATGTATAATATATTTAATAATAATATTATAGTAATACATATACACACACGCGTGCACACACACTTACTCACACACACATATTAAAACACTAAAATTTACATAATCAATAAAAAAGTCTAGTAGTTGTATAAAGTAAAATAATAAAATATAATAATATGTACATGCATGTAACAAATAGCTATTATAAGTAGTTAATTGTATAGTTTCTCTCTCTCTTGAAACTGCCGTGCCCGACAGGGTCCACGATTATGTCACGTGTATTAAAATGTAACATCTTATGTATAAAATGATTGTGGAGTGCAATAAAATATGAATTTGAATTTGAGTATAATTGAGGCCTTTCATATACCATGTTATAAAATGAAGTAATTAAGGTACATCGATATAAATATGTATGTTTCAAATTAACTTGTTACTCGAACCGAAATACATCTTGTCGATGTGAAATTAGTGTTGTGCCTCTAATACGTTTTTAATTGCTCGATAATATTGACCGGTTGTCACTATGTAATGGACAGTTTGTTTATGGTGTTTGTTTGCGTGGATTTAGAAGCCAAGAATATTTGACTTAGGTAGTATTTGTCCCCGACATCGCGATAGGCTAGATCCCTATCAGATTATAGAACGGAATGCACTCGGAGAAAAGTGCCATCTCTGCCTACCCCTCAGGGGATAAATACCATGTGTGTGTGTGTGTGTGTGAGAGAGTTTCGCATCAAATCGCTGCGAAAAGACAGCTTTTTTTATTTAGTTTCATTCACTTAATAAAAATACGAAACGTCCCACACTACACTATTTCAAAAAACCTTATTTATTGCACTCTTCTCTCAAATAAAATAACAGAAAAACAATCCAACACAGACGAAAATTATAGCAACTTTTAAAATGGATCTCTTAATAATATTGTTAAAACGTGCGGTTGTGCTAAGTACCATATAATTGCAGGTTTGGTTCCCGGCGGAGGCAATGCCAGATCCAAATGGTTTTTTAAATTGTCTTCGTTTGTTTTAATGAACTGTGTGTTAATGAGGTATCGCTCGGAAGGCGGGGGTTCGAGTCGCGGCTAGTAATAATTTGACTTAATAATATGGCAGGAGTCTATTACCGTATCGTTTCTTTTTAATGTTTTGTGGATTTGTAACACGCGAGTATGAGTAGTTCTGAGTTCTACTCCTGAATGGGAATAAAGATTTAAAAAAAAATTAGATGATTAGAGATAGGTTTGAGTTGAACAGTTATGGGTCGAATATAGCTTTTATGTTGCTATTAAAGTCCTCATTCATAGAAAAGTTATTTATTTTAAAAATATGTTTATTTTTTTTAAATACAAAATAATTGCATTTAGTAAGTTATCTAGTCTATTTTATTTAATGTGAAAATTAGCTTAACCTTATAAAACGAACTAAAATATAATAGTATTATGATGGTACATAGCTGTGACGGTATACCTATAATTATTATATGTATTTAATTATTTAATCTATTAAAAAATAGCATAATTATGTGATGGCTTTACAAAATAATATGTATAAATATTTTTATTAAATCAGTAAAGCAAGTTATTTACATTAATATCAAAAATAAAGTAATAAAAATATTTTCTACAAACATCAAGTCCGCACTCAAACCCTTCACAACAATTTACCACACCACAAACATCCATTTATTACATACAAATTAGTGAAGCCCCAAAAGCATAACATGTACTCATTAGTGTCGTCTCGTTAGTCTATCGACGTCGATAAATCAATCGTCACAACACTAGTCGAACCTCGTATGTCTATCGGTCACCTTAATTATTACAGGATGCATTGTAGCGAAAATTTAACTAATTGCCATACTATGTTTATACAGGGTGATCTTTGCGATACGTTTGAGGTTATACAGGATGTTCCTGAATTCTAAGGATATGTTTGGATTGGATATTTGTGTGTGAGTGATGGTAATTTTAGATTGCCTTGTTGGTCACAACCAATGGTTGGCAACTTATATGGAGCTAATGGGTTGGCTGATAATAATTGGTTCCTGTCGCTAATAAGCCGAGTTTGGACAAGCAAGCTCTCGCTGCAATATATTGCGCAAGAACTTCCAGATTCATTTAAACGAACGGAAATATTTCAATAATTTTGTACACATATCAGTTGTCGTAAGTCCTGCAAGCCTCAAGATTTGCAGATCAGCTTGCCGTATCACGGTATTTTCGGAATCCGCGGATTTGCGGAACTTAATTCCACCAGTTTTCTTGCTCGTCGTAATTTAGCTATAGACTTTAGTAATGTTAGGACACAGCTAATGCGCTTTCTTTAGCGTTAGGTCCCATATAATAGGGGCTGAGCTTAGTGTCATAATCCGGGCACAATTCTTGACTCCGAATATCCCAGATTTCAGAATTCTAGTTTGCTCAGTTACTAATCAAATCGAGAAGGGCATTAACTAGGAAGTAATACACAAACAACATAAAAAATAACTCAGTACTTGATGCAAAATGCTAACGTAAAGCGCAACCGTCTGCGAAGTTAAAGGAACATCAATACGCGGCAATAAATAATTTTATGTTAGTAGATAGTTTGCCTAATCGTGCTCGGGTTCAGCCACTTGTGATATTGACAGCGTTATGTGGACTGGGCTTAATGTATCTAGTATACAGATTTTTTTTTATTGCTTTGTATGACAAGACGAGCTTGCCGTTCGCCTGATGGTAAGCGATATGACCGCCCATAAACAGTAGAAACACCATCCAATGCCTTGAATTACAAAGTATTGTTTGTTATTCCACCGCGCTCGCCATCCTGAGACATGTAGATGTTAAGTCTCATTATGTCCAGTAATTACACTGGCTACAATGTCCTTCTAAACAGAACACAAAAGTGATTACACACTGCTGCTTCGCGGCAGAAATAGGCATTGCGGGGTTGCTGGAGTACCTATCCAGGCGGACTCTCACATATGTATGAGGGACCTACCACCATTATTATTGTAGTATTGATAGTTTAAATCTTTATTTAAGGAGCTTGATCGTTATTTCGCGACTATGTCGCTCCGTATTGATAGTTATTGAGAAACAACTTGATATATAATTAATACTTGTCTTTATCTTTGCTAACATTGTCAAAAAACATCTGTGAATAACGAATATTACCAAGAACCATACTTTTCTTGCGCAATTGACATGGTTCTTGGCCGAACACCAACCCGATGGACAGACCAGATTAGAGACTCGTCTGCCACCAAGTTCCATAAACTAGTTGAAGATGCAATGAATAGAAACCGGTGGAGACAAATAATCCGCTCTAAATGCAATACATCCAGTGATGACCACGATCTGTAGTCACTAGGGACCGTCTACAGAGAGAGACATGATTCTGGGGAGTCGTATGTGAATCCGAATTCACCGGCCCCGTCTCCGCATAATACGTCTTCGTGGCTCATCAGTTTAGAGATGATGTAGTCTCTGAAGCGGGTCGACATTGATCAGGAATGTCTCTTCAGACAGAATTTTGGTTGCTTTTCTCTACGGCTCCGGAGTCCTGTTGCCTATCGCCAATATTCGCTGGGCAGTGATAAAAAAAATATTTTGTGCGGTCATGTCCTCAATAATCGTTCATTGTTGCCCAACGGTAAGCGCCTGCGACGCGCCTCTGACCTTATTTTGCGCATCTGGGGCTCTCGCGGACCATGTTTCTACACACTATATATGTTTAATATTTACAGTAGATTTATGTTATGTAGTTATCATGTAAGATTGGGACTTTTTAGCATGGAGATCGCAAAGTGAACCCATGACACCTGATGGTTAGTGAAGTTTGGTCTAGATAGAGTTGACTGACGAAAGATGAATATCCGTCGCAAGTCGATGCAATTATGCCGGCATGTTTGAAACAGGTACCCGTACATAGGTCCCTGTAGTGGATTTTACATTATATTCTTTTTTCATATCAAAGAATATCAAGTAGTAAGAAAAGTTAAATATAAAAATGTTATTCTTCTTCATTTTAAATCTTTAGAAGACCTTTGTTCAGCAGTGGATATCGTGTAGTTGATGATGACGATGATGATGATTCTTCTTCCATCTTGCCTCTCCACTATAAGTTTGTCAGATATCTTTTTAAGAATGTTGTAGAAAGGATGTGGCTTAGTTAGCTCAATATGTGATATTTACTGCTGAGTACTATTTACCACAACAGTGGCGATATTCTAGTTGGGAGTGGAACGGACTGCCGAAACGATGTCTGCAGGCTCAAAACTCAAGGGCACGCCTTTGACTTTTCTAAAGCTATGTAGTGTAGTCTTTGTGAATAATAACTTCCTTTAACGGTGAAGTAAAACATCGTGAGGAAATCTGCATACCTGAGAAGTTCTCTAAAAGAATTTTGAGGGTATGTGAAGTCTGCTAACCCGTACTAGACCAGCGTGGCTGACTAAGGCCTAATTCCTTTCAGTAGTAGAGGAGACTCGTGCTCAGCGGTGGGATAGTATACAGCGTTGGTATTTTTATTATACAATATTTACCAAGTAAGCGACGATAGCCTAGTTGGGTGCGGAACGGACTGCCAAGACGAATGTCCGCAGGTTCAAATCCCAAAGGCACACACCTCTGACTTTTTCTCTAAAAATCATGTGTGTATTCTTTGTGAATTTATTGTTCGCTTTAACGGTGAAGGAAAACATCGTGAGGAAACCTGCACATCTGAGAAGTTCCTCTTTAGGAAGTTCGAAGGTGTGTGAAGTCTACCAATCCGCACTAGGCCAGCGTGGTGGACTAAGGCCTAATCCCTCTCAGTAGTAGAGGAGGCCCGTGCTCAGCAGTGGGCAAGTATTTAATACAGGGCTGATATTATTATTATTTATTATTAATATTTACCAACAGTTTGATGTAGACACGTAAAAAACAACACAATTTGCTGGTGGTAAGATATATTTTATATCCGCCCGGATAGCGACCACCGTACACAAGGTATTGAAAGCCATCATAGTGCCTACATATGTGTGTCGCATTCCGGGATCAGCCTGTCTATATCCCGTTCCAACAGGCCGGCATAATCATATCATGTCGAGGTTGAATCATCTCTCGTCAGTCGACATTCTACTGGACCCCACTCAAACATCAGGTACAGTTGGGTTGCTTTGTTGTGTCTATATAACAAACAAAAACTTCACTAAACAGAGTCGCAGATGAACCTAGTTTCTGTATGCGTGTCACGATCGGTGAGTGGCTCAGTGCTGGCCCACTTGACCTGGTAGCAATCAAAGCGCGCTTTGTAGTGGGCCACAGGCACAGATGCGTTATTTATCAACTGGTGACATGATTTACGAGGTGCCGTGTTGGAATTCGTGAATATGTTTATAGGTTTTTCGTAAAGATTGTATAATTTTAATAATAAATCTATAAAATAGTATGAGTAAAACGAAGTGATAGTAGCTGTTGGAATAGAATATCCAGATGGAGTTATAAGGTTCGGTTTTTTTGCCTAAAGCAGAAACTTTTCGACGGTACGTATCTATTTTTTATTATCGAAGTGTAAAGTCTGTATTTCGACGAGTTCTACTGAAGAAGGACAAGTCACTCCCATAAGCGCTACAAACAGGGTCAGAGCAGTACCACCAGTTATAAAGAACTGCATACCAATGCAATAAGTTTCTTATATTGGTCAATCTTAAATAGTACTTAATTACACTCATTTTTGTTCTTATTTAAATAGCCTCATAAGCTCTTTCGAATTATCCTGAATCTACCCTACCCCCTCTATTTACCCCCGCTGTGTGACGTGTTTTCGCTGTTGAAGCAGTTGAACTATTACCTCAATAACATGTTACCAAAATGATATATATACATAATTTCAAACGATTATAATTTTTTAAACAACTATCAATAACTGACTACAATATACTTCAAACGTAATAAAGAAATTGCACGACAATCAAAAGATTCCTACATATGCGAAAGCGATTGTAAAATATAAGCATAACATGTAAATCAACTACATGACAAGCTGAACAAGTTACCCGAAGTCGACATCGGTGCGAATGGAATAGTTAAGGAAGTGGATTGTGCTGCTCGCTACTCTTCAGCCCACTGCTACTTGTGCAGTGCCGGCCACGGGCTTGTGATGATAAAGACTTGCTGTGAAGGTTAGGTCTTCCTCCTTTTTATTGGAATTTGGGCGTTATATACTTTCAAGATTGCAGAAAGGATTTAAAACCAGCCGTATGCCTGTTTCGCGGGGTGAGAACGCGTTAACGCTACCATCACTAAAGCGACAGGAACGGTTGTATTATCTTCACCGGTCTTACGACCTAATATCAATAATCAGGAGTATACCATTATCCGAGCAAGCATTGGGCCGAGTACCTAACCCTATGTAAACCGTATACCGGCGGCCAAAGCCCACGATGCCCTTCTTCGGCGCATACGGGACAGCTCTAGCGTATTTTGTTGTAATAAGATAGCTGCGCAGAAACCTCCCTGAACTGGCCGTGTGCTGGACATTTTACAAAAGATCTAATGTTAGTGTTGAAAGTGAGTCTTTTTCATACGTAGGTAATATTTCTTCCGCTAAGTTATTTGCAGGCACTGTACTATTGGATGGATATTGTTAACAGTTCAATTACTGGGTTTTAAGCGAGTAAGTTTTGCTGGTGGTAGAATATATATTATATCCGCCCGGATAGCGTCCACCAGACACGTGTTAAAACCCGCCATAGTGGCCTACGTAAGTGTGTCGCGCTCCGGAATCACGCTGTGTATCCAGTTCCAATAGGCCGGCATAATTGTGGCGACCAAGAGGTAATCATCTCTCTTCAGTCGCTATTCTCTTGAACTCCACTCTACTTACCATCAGGTGCAGTACGATCACTTTGCCATGAAGTTACCTATTACAAGCTTATTATACAAAATAACTAAGACCAATAACCCTGTTTTAATGTCCGGCAGTGTACCGAGTAAACTTGTCAGTAATATGTGAAGTTGCTAACTATCGTAGGAACATTGGCCGGATGATCATCTGTCTCCCCCCAGCCCCCCCTTTAACAACTGACGTGTAGCTTCTTTATCCGCTATTGTATGCTTAAATTGCTTTGGACTTGAGTGGAATTTGGAATTGTTAGTATAAAGATAGGGTTTAGTGTTCAAGTACATGTTATCCGCCAGTTAGCTAATAGGTGATGTGAGAGTTCGGGTAGTTGTTATAGGAATATCTATTTCTGCCAAGCAATATTGTGCTCTAGTATATTCCAGTTGAAGGACATTGTAGTAAATAATTATTTGGCATTATGAGACTTAATAAATAATCTACATGTAAATACAATGCTTAGTTATGTTAGTTCGTATGGTGGTGATGAACTGTTTACGGGCAATGCTAATAATCGATGTGTAATTTGATCTTCTTATAAGTAACTAGCGACCCGCCCCGGCTTCGCACGGATGCCATATTTCTCCACTATTTAATGGATGTTATTATACATATAAACCTTCCTCTTGAATCACTCTATCTATTAAAAAAAAACGCATCAAAATCCGTTGCGTAGTTTTAAAGATTTAAGCATACAAAGGTAGGGACAGAGAAAGCGACTTTGTTTTAAACTATGTAGTGACTAGCATCTCTAGATTTTGCGGCTCACGTGTGATATTTGGTATTTCTTCTCAATATCAGTACGAAGTTTGGAATTTGTGCCCGTTGTGGCGATAAGCTCGCTCCCTATCGTATCATGAGACGGAATACGCCTGGCGAAAAATGGGTGCACCGGTTGCGCTTCTGCCTACCCTATTAATTAATTGGGGCCATTGAAACTGTGTCTTTTATATTTAGTCGATTTATGTACCTGTGTTGCTCTATGTTTTATAGCCAACTATTCAGAAGTAGTAAAGGATAAAATCTCATATTATTTGCTAACTCGTAACAACTACATTTCCATACATCTGACTGTTCATACAATGTGTATGATCATTATCAGAGGTTGTCACAGGTAAATAGAGTATTTTCGTGGAGTGGGATAGGCAAACAATAATGGGCAATTCTGTGTAATGACTGTTATACGCGGCGGACGCACACTTGATGCTGAAATTGGATCGTTACATGTATACTGAGTGTCTCAGTGGCGTAATTGTATGTACACGGTACGCGTACGACTACTGCGCTGAGGTCCTGGGTTCGAATCCCTGGTCGGGCCAAAATAATTGACTTGTTATTTCAGCAAAGCTTCGTCCTTAGATAAATAACGTCTTATATATATATATATATATATATATATATATATATATATATATATTTGAAATAACTGTCTTTTTGGTAAACATTCAATAAATTATGAGAGATATATCGGGATAATATTCTTAATACTTAAAATAGTATATCTATCATTTGAAAAATAACACATATTTATACGGTCGACAAAGTGATGATACTTTTAATACTAAAAATAGTAAGCAGAGTCTATCTGGGTAGCCACCACCGCGTAGTCTATTTCTGCCGCCAAGCAGCAACGTCCGACCACAAGGCAAGTTACATCTCAGGATACGATAAACAGTTTTGTACTACGCAACTTAGTTTATTTCTGTCCTAAGAGGCCCGATACTGCTGAATTTTGTATAAATACCAATCCCATTTTTATTTTTGGAACAAATAGCAAATATTTTAGCTGGAATATTCAGGTCTCGACTACATCGCGCTTACTGCGTATTACACTTACGTTTAAAGGGCGTTATTTCATTTAAAAGAAATCTTGTTCATAGGTTCTCGATAGAGAAAAACAACTATTCACTGCCTATTACAAAATTATATTTCAAAAACATTAAACAATAAATTTTGTTATGAACCGGACATAAGGTTCAAGTTTGTGCTCCAAAAGTGATTACCAATTGGTAATAAGTCGCTATCTTGTTTGAAATATCCATGTGACAAGATTTCACAGCGTTCTTAGATATTAATATAAAAATAACACATTTACCGAGACTATGCTAATACGCGCATTAAAAACGTACAAATCGCTGTATGGAGAACATATGAATTATTTTACATTGGTGTTTTGCTATTTCAGCGTTGATTGAATAACTATCATATGAGCGATTTTAGTATGACAATTTTCGTAATGTCCGCACTATATAATCTTAGACTTCTTTGCTGTTATCATATGAGCGATTTTAGTATGACAATTTTCGTAATGTCAGCTATATATAATCTTGGAACTCTTTCCTATATTCGCATAATCTTGAAACATCTCAGTCCAAATTCCCCAGCACACGTACGCAGCCAAATGTACCTCCGAAATGAGCTCCCTTGATCACCATAATCATCGGCGTGACATAATAATCTGTTGGTTAATAGACCGTGTTCCCGAGCATTACAGATCTAATGGCGACTTCGGGACGCATCGCGTTACTTATCGACTTTCTGACCTGGGTGTGTTCGCGCAGTTTTGGTTATAAACGGATCATGTACTGTCCTTATAATAGAGTTAATAAAATAAATCAATTGTCATAAACAGTAACTAGTGTATATTCGTTTATACATTGGAGCATCAAAATTTTAATGTTTATGATAGAAATAATATAGGCACATAGCGAATAATAATGTATTGAAAATATAATAACAAATTATAATAATGCTCGTGCGGCGAAGATAGAAAAAAGGTGACACTTCCTCTTCGGTGTTGCAAGGCGTAAACTTTTTTGGCTGTGGCAGCAAGAGCGCACAGCCTACGTGGCCGCGCGCGTCGCAGTAACTTGCGCCGTATCAACTAGCCTTTAGGACTTTGCCGATGTTTGACAGAATTTATTTTTTATTTATTGTCTCCTAAAACTTAATATGTTTCAGATTCTAAACTTACAATTAATATGCTCAGTTGTCAAGTTCATTATAACAAAAAGTAGGTATATTGAACACTGGCGCCTAGAGTAAGATTTAACTTGTGTTATAGGGTAGTAATGCCCTTACAAGTTTTGCACTGTGGCTATAATATTGAATACAGTTAGAATGTAATTTGTGGTTTGTTGATTACTTACGACTTTATAAAAAAACAAAACTTATTTTATTCTTCAACCAGGGCTTAGATGTATGTGTAGGTACAAGCAAAGCTAGTTCTACTAATTCTAGGAATATAAAATTTTTGTGAAATATTTGTTAAAATTAACCCGTCATAGTGACCCACATACATGTGTCGCGTTCTGCGATCAGCCTGTGTATATGCAGTTCTAACAGGCCATCATAATTATATCAACAGTCGAGAGGTAATCATCTCTCGTCGGTTGACACTATTGGACTCCACACTTACCATCAGGTGCAGAAGGTTCACTTTGCTGTGCTCGTATAAAAAAGTAAACTCATTAACCCAGAATAGATTTTGATTTAATATGCCACGCAAATATAGCAAGTCCTGAATTAAGACTAAGGTTACTTTTCTAACACCGATAATTTCACGCGAGTGTCGACAGCAACTTACTAAATAATAATAATAATAATAATATCAGCCCTGTATTATATACTTGCCCACTGCTGAGCACGGGCCTCCTCTACTACTAGAGGGGTTAGGCCATAGTCCACCACGCTGGCCTAGTGCGGGTTGGTAGACTTCACACACCTTCGAAATTCCTATAGAGAACTTCTTAGATGTGCAGGTTTCCTCACGATGTTTTCCTTCACCGTTAAAGCGAACGATAAATTCACAAAGAATACACATATGATTTTAGAAAAGTCAGAGGTGTGTGCCCTTGGGATTTGAACCTGTGGACATTCGTCTTGGCAGTCCGTTCCACACCCAACTGGGCTATCGCCGCTCTTTTTTTTTTTACCTTACTAAGTACACTGAGCAAAACCATATACGTCTCCAATTTAGAACCTTAATCTACACTACAAAACCACTTCCAAAGCGTCGAAATCCGGAAAAAACAATCCCATTTAAAACTCGCATCACAGTTTACATATAAATGCAAATAAACCGACGCCGGGTGTAGATGCTAGCTATAAATCAGCGAGCCCGCCTGCGGACCGCAGCGACGTGGACGCAAACCCACTGACTAATGAAAATGGTTTGTTTGGAAATATGCTCTTTTTTATTGAGGGTGTGATTGTAAGTGATGCTTTCATCTGGAATAGATAAAATGTCTAACCGCTTTTTAATATGTTTCTATTGTATATTCTTGTGTTTTGTATAAGCTGGATGTAGGACGCTTTCGACATCTTCGTCTGGAATTTTTTGGAGGAGGTCTATGTTCAACAGCGGACTTTATTTAGCTGATGATGATGTATATTTCGTCAGTTATTTGTAGCCCCATACAAAAAGGGGCGATGTAGTTGCCATACTAAGCCAAATACCAAACTCCAGCTTAAACGCAGGAAACTCCAATATCGCTTCCCCGAGGATCGAACCCGAAACCTCGACAGCTGTACTATAACACAACCACGCCACGAAGGCCTAGCTAGGCAGAGGTAACAATGCCCTAATAAAATAACTCACCCTAGTTGGAGCGCTAGCCCCAATTGTCTAATCAGCGCTTACATCTCGCGCGCCGGCCAAATGATGTCCTCAATATGAAAATTCGTTGGCACGCGTGGTGCGTCGTGGCAATGATCAAAACGTCATATCCGGTGGAGATTGCGGCGGGCACCGATCCAACATGGCCGCCGGAAATTGTCGCCGTGTAATGAATCTAAATGGAAATTATTTTACGTGGACTACTTTTTTGGTGTTTGTTTTCGTGTATTGAAATTGATGGCATTTTTTCTGTTTTGGTGCTGATTTTTTAATTAAAAAAGGATTATGAATATCTAGGCGGAATAACTATTCAGCCTAGAACTAATTTATTCGATTATTTCATTTTGTCTATTTCTTTACTAGCTTTTCCTCGCGGCTCGGCCTGCGTGAACAAGCTTTCGCGAGCAATATATCGGTGTAAACTGCGTACAATTTCAACCAGTAGTTTTACATGAGACGTGTACAAACATACGTAGAGATAAAAGTTACAAAAATTTAATTCGGCTTCTGTTGCTCTAATACTGACCCCACATATTAGATTCTTAAAACTCGCCATAGTGGTCCATGTAAGTGTGTCGCTTTACAATACAATCTATCTATACAATATACATATTAGAAAACGATTTTTTATGAGATAATTATAACACAGGCTTTTATCCCGGAAAACTCAACACAACAGAACTAAAAAATAAGAAGTAAGAAAAAGCTTGGGTTGGGTGTCCAAGTCGAAAAATTTAATGTATGCCAAGTTTTCCAATACGCATCACGAGAAACCTCGAATGGGAATTTACACTTAAGACTGACATAGGATTTACAGATGATAAATCAGAATTCAGGTTAGTAAATCGCAGTCCAAAATTGATTCTACCCACCCTTTTAGGAATATAGCGTAACGCTACAAAGAGTACATTATTAGTTAATGTAACTATAAATCGATACTTCGCTCAACCACGGCCGCCAACTTTCACCCAACTTCAAATTAAATTCATAACAAAAATACCAAAGTTATCGGCCAGCGAAACACTGATAACAACGACTTTGGAAGTCTGAGGTTTGGAGGTCATGTGAACTGTGTTGATAGAGTTTATTTTGTGTTGGCAAAAAATTGGTTGGTAACTGAATAAGTAATACAACTAAATATAAAGACATGATGGCGTAGCTGTATGAGATGTGACTTTTAAAGTCAGGTCTCCTGAATCCCTTGTGGGTAAGGATATTGCGTTTTTCTTCTAAGTATTGGCTCTGGGTCTGGAATTTGTGACCGATATAGTTATATGCTCACCCCCTATCACATCATGGGTCAGAACATAATAGTGAAACGTGGGTGCTTTGGTTGCTCTCTTACTCTTTCCTGGATAAATGTGTGATATTTTTTTTGTAAATATAAATATTAAATTATGCTCACGGTTCGGCCGTGTGAAACAAAATCGGCAGAAAACCAAAAGCAATTTTTAAACATACGTGCAAATCGTGTGTTGCATCAACCCCACACTGATAAAAGCAAGCAAATCTAAAATAAAACTGATATTCTTATTAATTATTCAATTACCAGTAAACGCAAAAACAGTTTATCCATTAATTAGATTTAAGCAAGAGCCTCTTCAAACAGTAAATTGAGCCTGGATTTGAGTTCCATTTTGATATTCACCGAGCTTTAGGCCTTGTTCAGAAGCAACGGAAGCGATGTTAATTAGTATTAGCTTTGGGTGTGCTAACACTGGAAACGTACGGGATACAAATGCAAACACAAACGCAGCGTTTATTTGCTCAGTTTGCGCGTGTTTACAATTTCGCGGCCATTGGTTCTGCAAAGGCATAGAATTCAAACATGACGCGGCGTTATCCGATGCGATTTGTATTTAACGATGATAAATGTAAATAATAGATTGGTTTATTCCTATTTATTGAATAATAGTTTTTATTCTCGGCTCTACGTTAAAGTTCTTTCTCGGGAATACTATTCGGATTTAGGCGATTATAGTACTTACAAGTAAAATAGTTTCTTATTATGAAGAGGATTTACAGAATAGTAACATTACTATAGAGATTAGTGCGTACAAATAACGAAAATATTTACCTTTTTGTAATGATGTAGAATTTACCTTTGGCTTTTTAATAAATAACAGTAATAGTAAATATCATACTGAAATTCTAATTGAAAGTAATCTATTTATTTATAATAATACTTATTTTAAAGGGGTAAAGTATATAAGTTCCATTAATCTTTGTAAATGATGATTTTATTTTGAAAATTATATCATGTGTAGAGGGCTAAATTATACTAAGAACAATATATTTTTTTATCCCATGAATCCTTTTCCAAACGCTATGATTGCGAAGTATTTTTATATTAGTAAGAGACTGTTAACAAATATGAATTTATATATTTTGTTATATAATAACTGTAAGTGATTGTAATAAATGTAATCATAATGTTACGTTTTAACATAGAATTACAAAGTTTTTGGGTCCGAATTACTTACAATAAGAAGTCTGTTACGATTATACATTAAACACATGGAGGCATACAATCTATTTCCCTTCAAATTGCCGCAAAATTGTCCCATGCCGCATCAAATCACGTCTCTCAAGTTAACCAGCAAGATTGTACGTTGCTACTATTCAAACAGACGTCGCTGTATTTATATGCAATAGAAAACAGTATAACTGGTGTAACCTCTGTCTATGACGCCTCATATCTGCAAGCCTGAGGTCTATTGCTACACAATCAAATATCGCAATTTTTCCCAAAAGAAAATAAATGTAAATAACCGCGCGTTCACGCTTCAAATCCCGTCCCGTGTGTACACACGCCGGCGGGCCCGCGGTCCGGAGTTCTTCACAAAACGACGCGATTGTTTTCGCCGAGTTTATTAAAAGCACGTACCACGGATGCTCATTCGTTTAGTGCTGTTAGCCAGTTACTCAACTTTACCTTTGCAGCATTTCCAGTATTTTAAACTGGCCAAAACAGTTTATAAAAACGTATGTTTTAACGTAATTTTATATTTTTTTTCATGACATGCTAAAGTTTTTCTACTGAATAGTATAAAATATAATATGAGGCCTCTATTAAATACTGTCCCACTGTTGGGTACAGGCCTCCTCTACTACTGTGAGGTATTAGGCCTTGGTCCACCACGCTCGCCTAGTGCGGATTGGTAGACTTCACGCACCCTCAAAATTCTTATAGAAGTCTTATCAGCGGATTTATTCACGTTTTTTTCCTTCACCGTTAAAGCAAGCGATAATTCACAAATCATACACACATAATTCTATAAAAGTCAGAAGTGCGTGCCCCTAGGATTTGAACCTGCGGACATTCGTCTCGGCAGTCCGTTCTACACTCAACTAGGGTATCGGGTAACTCGAGTTTTCGTTGTGTACGATTCGTCTTGTTTTGTTGTTCTTCGTGGTAATAAGTAAGCATGGCATAGGAGTAAATATTACATCTAGCACACCTACTTACCTTTTAGGAATGAAGGATTGATCGTATATAATTCAATCAAAAATGTATTAGTAATATGAGACATGTGATAAGTACTTAATGTTATTATATTATTATTGAATATAAATACGAAAGTTTTAATTGATGTTTGGATATTTGTTAGAAGTAGGTAGACCCTCACGGTAGGCAATGGCTTGCTGTGCTTCTGGCATGGCAAAGTCAATGGGCATTGGATTCTGCTTACCATCATGCGGATCTCTTGCTCGTTTGCCTATTAAGGCAATAAAAAATGTAAACGAAGGATCGATTGATTTAGTTTGGGCAAAATTTGGCCTTTAGATAGATCATGCTTTGGGATATAGATTGTTTTTTTCGGGTATGTTTTTCGATGCGGACGGAGCTGCGAACAAACCCTAGTGGTAGTAATAAAACAATATGCAATCTGTCGGAATAATGACACCACAATATTAATAATGGACGCGGGCGGTGTTTTCATATTGCTTACTTTATTTTATGGGCGAGGTAATTAAACAGATGGGTGTCGGATGGCTCACGAAATGAGAGTTGTGGACATCGGCCAAAATAACAGAAGAATTATACTATCAAATGGGCAACATAAAAATATCCAGTCTAGTTATTGACCGTATTATGTTCATAGTTTATCGATTTGATTTTTAATAGGTGGTATGTGCTTTATATTTAGTTGTTCAGCTAAGTTTTGAATTTAGAATATTAATAGCTAAACTAATTTAAATTTCATAACCCTTCTATAACATAAACTTCAATCGTTATGTAGAATATACGTCAACAACTATATATTACTTGTTTTTATTTATACATATTATTATTATAAAACAAAGTCCCCTTTTCTGTCTGTCTGTATGTTATCGATTTTCTTAAAATTTACAGAACGGATTTTTGTAAAATTTGGTATAGAGATAGTTTCTTTAACTAAGACCTTGGGAAGATTAGAGGCTACTTTCTATCCCGGGAAAGTACATAGCGGGACTTTTATGTCAGAAAACTCCTTGACGCGGGTGAATCTGCGAGCAAAAGCTAGTACTACATAAAGTGAACTCTTTATAGTTTATTTTAGTAAATAAAAAACAATTGTTAACACGAAAATTTGGAATTGTTCAGCTACTTTTGTATTTTCCAGGCTCAATCCGTTTATCATCAGGTGTAGTAGGGTCACTTTCCCGTGCACTTGCAAAAAAAACTATTTCATCATATACAAACTAAAACTCTATCCCCAAGACACTAAAGTTAAAAATGTATGTAAATGAAATAATGCCGATAGATCCGCAGCTTGCTTGTCGGCCGCTCGAGAACTTCCTGGCTCTGTTTAATTTAAAACTTTAAGTTGTTACTATATCAAATTAAAAGGCAGCGGAGTGGTCCTGACGGAGCCTTCGGGAAAAATTCTGGTGTGTTAAACTTGTTTTAGTTGGACAGTCTTGGGAATTGTTTTTTTAAAAACTAAATGAAGGGAACTAAATGGGCTCATTTATTAAGGAAATGTAGGTGTGACATCTCTGCTTAGATCTAAAATGGGAAAGGCGTGGTGATATTAAAAGTATTAAGTCTTTAAAACTTTTCTTTGTTATTTGTGTATAACCTGGCAATTGGTTTGTCAACAATAAGCCATTATTTTGTCTGGTTTTGGTCATTTAGGATTGTAATTCAGAAGGAAACTCCATCGGATTTTTATTCTATAGGTGGCTAGGAATCTGTCCTTGAGTGTGAGGATACTATGTCTCTCTATTCTACGGTTTTTCATACTGGCAGAATCATTAAGCAGCCCCTTTAGAACGTCCCAAAATACGCGATTCGTAGGTAGATAATTACGTACGTATCGTTTAATTCTGATGTTTGTTGATCAAGAGATCAATACTTCACTTGTTAGTCTTTCAACCAATCCCAATAAAACGACACGGAGTTGAGTCGTGTTTTTTTGCTATATTCTTTTTTTATACGTGCACCGAAAAATTATCCTACTACACCTGATTAGTAAGATGAGTGGGGTTCAATAGAATGTTGACTGACGAAAGATGATTACCCGTCGACAGTCGACAGTCGACACAATTATGCCGGCCTGTTGGCCTGATATACATACGCTGATCCCGGTATGCGTTTCGTGACATACTTATGGCGGGTTTTAAAACCTTGTACGGTGTTCACTATCCGAGCAGATATTAATATCCCCTACCACCAGTAAACTAAGTAACAAAGGCGCGAAGTAACATCACTAGGATCATTAAATGGCTTTCAGTCACCAAAAATACCTAGATTATGCAACAAAATATTTCAAACGATGACTTAATCAAAACCACGAAAATAAACCATTATTTTCCTTTGTAATACCAATTAGAAATGACTCACAAACACCTCATTACGTCAATCTGCACCATAAATTACTGCGCTTAAATGTTCATACCATAATTTTTAACTTTTGTTCCTCAATATATCAAATTGTCATAGATTTGTAATGGATTTTGAAGCTTGTGTCAAGGGAGTAAGGTAGAGTCGATGGCTAGAGCTGTGACCAAATGTTCTACATCAAATGGGACAGTATTGTCTGCAGTCACGGTGTCTTGACGAGTGTAATTTTGTACGTAAATAGATGTTGTCATTCGTTTGGAATTTGTTTTGTCCATATTTTATTGAAGAAATTGTGGAAACTCGTCAAGCGAGCTGGAAGATATTTGTTGCTTTTATTTTGTATTTGAAGCTATTATTCTCCTTTTCTTATTATATTTTTAATGTGACTGCGCAGTGTCAATATTGTGAAAATGATCATATTTATTGAAGCCCCGAAATGAGCTTATCTTTGGGGTTGGAGAAAAATACTTTTACATATTAGTTACTTGGTTTCTCTTGGTGTAAAACATATACCGTGAGCAAAAAATAGTTATGAAATCGTCATCTTTTCGTACGTCATCGCGGTAATTTTACACAATTTACATACAGAATATATAACATCACGCCTTTCCCACTTTTCAGGGGTAGGCAGGGCTAATTACACAAATGTGGCAGTTGTGTTATCCGGCTTAATTGAGAGCACGTCTATTGCCTTTTACAATGCCAGATTTCGGTTTAACACTGACCAGATTAACTCAACATCACTTTATCCAACTTGAGAATCGAACCCATGAAAAATCCACAACCGATTACGTAATACAATTCCGTCACCAAATCAGTTTCACACATTACCTATTTTTTATATAATTTTACCCGATTTGAGAATCGAACCCATAAAACTTCATAATTGTACCGAGTATTAAATACAATTCCATCATAAAAACAGTTTTACACATTACCAAAAAAAATTATACATCATGGCAAACTAATCCTACTGCAATCGATGGTAAGTAGAGTGGGATCCAATAGAATGTCGAGTGACTAGAGATGAAACACCAATACTTTCCTAATTAAATCTACGCTACAATTGACTCATAGACTTTTATAGATCATCTCTATTTGTAACGTCGAGTCATCAACAAAATTTCGTCTAAGGAACGAGACTGTCTTTAAAATTAATTACTTCGTCCTCCAATCTATTTAAAACCATAACTTGTTGATATACAGTTGGTTTTTGAATTGCCGTGGTGGATGTAGTAAGTATTTCTTTGATCATAATGTTATATAGTTAATGTGCGGTGAAGTTATTGCTTTCATAATATATTCGTTTTTGGAAAACTTGTTTCTAAGAATTGATACTTTGTTTCTTTCTAAATTGACAAATATATATTATGTACTAGATGACCCGGTGAACTTCGTATCACCTACATACATTTATTATTATTATTTATTGTGAAAAACAATTTTGCCATACAATACGTATGTTATCATTATCTGTCTCTCGCTAGTCGAGAGTACGGTTTACGCGTGCGGTAGCTTGTCGCACATTTGATTAACTTCGACGATCAAAGTCATCTTCTCCGTGGCATTTTGCGACAATAACAATAAATAAAGTTCTCACGCACTGACAAATTGATGATAGATTTTAATAATAGTCTTGAAATTTATTTATTTATTTTCTATTTTTAAGAACCCACTGACATTTTTACACTTTATTTATTTCTGAAATGTTTTGTATTTGAACAAAATAAACCAAAGAAATCGGACCTCATATTACAACTATGAAACAGACTTATTTCTGAATACATCTATATATATGTTACAGTTCTTTATTTCTAAAAGAGAAAAGACATGAAATGTTTGACAGGTAGGAACATTTTGTATTGAAAACTTATATTGTCGTTTTTAGTATTTTCCGTTATTTATTATTTATGTTCGTCATCGTTTAATCCATCCCTGGACTTCCACAAATAATTCAAAACCAAAATTAGCCAAATCGGTTCAGCCGTTCTCGAGTTTTAGCGAGACTAACGAACAGCAATTGATTTTTATATATATAGACTAGGTGTTGTAGCGCGAATGACGTTTCTTGGAAAGAATTTAACTGTAAATAAAAATAATTTGTATGTTAAATGTAACCTACATGTATTAGATCACATTTCCGGTTTGGTTTTTTTTATACGGTACGCAAACTGCACCTGATGGTAAGTGGAGTGGGGTCTAATAGTATGTCGATTGACGGGAGATTACCCCTCGACAGTCGACACAATTATGCCGGCCTGTTGGAACCGGATATACACAGGCTGATCCCGGAACGCGACACTTATGGGTCACTATGGCGAATTTCAACACCTTGTGTAAGGTGGTCGCTATTCGAGCGGATATAAAATATATCCTACCACCAGCTAAATTGATTTATGCACGTTATACATAAATATATATAAGTGGACTCAGTGCTATAGGTATTATGATTATCTCCCAGCCCACCTTCGGGTGACGCAGAGATTTACTTTTAAAATTCCAAACATCATTAAAAATATTGTAAGACAAGTGACAAAACACAAACATAATCACTGCTTAAAAGGCTTTCGTTAAATTAGCTCGGAACTCTAGTTAACATAACGTTGGATTGCGGTGGTTAAATACTCGGTGATCAATCATTATGAGTAATGTTCTCGACGTTACGCGAGAACGTAGATACGTATTCGACACTGCGCGTCCCTAGTTTACATATTACATATACCTTTATTTATTTAATTTTTAGGTTCTCCAGCAGATTATACATTGAATTTTTTACAGAAGTAGTACAACGATGGTCACATTCTGATGCACAACCAACTTAAAGGAGTACACAACATTCGTTAAAGTAATGCGTACATTGTTAAATTATGCTATTACATAATATGAGAATATATAACTAGAAACTAACTAAAATTATATTATGTTATACTTAATAAGCTAACAGGACAGAAATTAAAAGGGAATCAAGAATCGGAGGCATAAGATCCAAAATATTTCAACAGTTTTTGTCTAAACTTGTTATGCGAGTCGTGGAAAATATCAATATCTTTTACGGATTTACATACAGTATTATATGTGGTACACAGTCTCGAAATAGGAGAGTTACGGCCCAAGTTAGTTCTACAGGGAAGAGATCTGAATGTATCAGTAATAACGTATCGTGGAACCCTGGCAGGTACGGAAATATTAATAAGTGACAAAATGGCAGAGCAATCCATTTGTGAGTTGATATACCTTTTATCCTCGAAGGGGTGGGCAGAGACGCTACTAGTACACTAGTGACGACGGGTCTATATAAACCGATTACTGTCGGCTTCCTTTTATGTAGAATCTAATTATCGTTAGAACGATTTGCAGATCACGTTCATGCATATTAGTATCATAATTTATGTCGGGTTCCCTTTCGAAAAATTTCACCTTTTGCCATTTTAGTGTACCCAGTTTTTGTCGTGTGTTTCCATCCCATGATTTGATAGTGGGCTTAGTGATGTCGGGCACAAATCCTAGATTTCAGGCAGATATTGAACACTATGTTTATGTTAAGGGATAATATGCCAATAAATATCTAAAACCATAATTTCAAAGTCTTGAAAACTGATTTTATACAATTACAGCTGTTTTGAATCTTTATCGTTACATTTTTTACAGTTGGTTAAATGAACATATTCAGTCTTATTTATAACCTTCTTTAAGCGTTAAGAGGTGGTTAAGAATTGCTTAAATAGGTGTCAAAAACATCACTGATTTCCTAGTTTAAACCTTATTAAGAGGCAAGATGGCGTGTTTTGACTTTCAGCTGATCGAGTAAATTTATGTTTTTACTAAGCAGAGCGTTACGAAAATTTTATAAGTAAGACTGATTATCATATATCACGATTGCCACCATGTATTCGAGTACACGACACAGACTAACATTATGTTTTATATAGATACAAGTACTAGGTATTGCGAAGCTGTCTCGGTGGCACATCGAAGGTCCATTTGTCAACATGTGGCCCTGTAATTAGACCCTCGGACATTAACTGAACACTAATCACTCGTGTACATCGGCGTAATAACATCTGTTTTATTTCTCACTAGTTTTTAGTCTCGACACCGTCTGAGTCTTTTTGGAGACGAAAAGTAGTATACTGATCTTATAAGTAGATGCTTCTATACGGAAAAGCGGTTTTATTCAGAGTTTTCTGAACAAACCGACGACTATATTTATTGGTTAAAGTCAGTAATCGAATTTTTAAGTTTTATGAAGTCTATTTTCCAAGGTTTTTAGTATGAATATGGGCGGTATGCACCTCTTTAGTAATATCATAGCGATTTTTTTCTAAGTCCGAGTCCAAAAAACAGTATAGATCTTTGATATGCGTTTTTGTAAATACCACACAAATATTCCATTAATATTAATATACCTAGTCTTGCCATAAATATTGTAATAAAGAAAAAAGAAAATTGTTAACTGCAAATAACATTTATTACTTTTACAGTGTGTCAGTTTAATACATAAATATAAAACAATTAAAAATATAAAAAGCTTATTCGAAGTGGTCTCCATTGGCTGCAATACAGTCCTTTAAACGATGAGGCCAGTTATCAATAGAAGCACGCACTCTTTCCATGGGAAAATTCTTCACTGCCAATCGTATAGATTGTTTTAGGGACTCCAAATTATCATGGCGTTTAGAGCAAGCTGTACTCTCTAAAACTGACCACAAATCATAATCCAGCGGATTAAGATCGGGACTAGACGACGGCCAGTCTTCAGCTCTGATGAAGTCCGAAACGTTCGATTCCAACCAAGACTGCGTGGACCGAGCTTTATGACCCGGCGCCGAGTCTTGCTGGAAGGACCATACTTGGTTATTGAACATGGTGATGTTAAGGGGCTTAACTACCTTCTCAAGAATGGTATCTTGATACACTTGTGCCGATGTTTTGATACCTTTTCACAAAAATATGGCTCAGTCACTCCTTCATAGCTAACACCCCACCAAACCATCACTGAAGTCGGATAATGTCCACGTTGCACTCTGTCGACTAATTGGGAAGCTTCCTTAGAGCTTTGAGCATAAATACGGTCATTTTGTTTGTTAAAATGTTGCTCAATTGTAAAAATTTTCTCATCCGTAAACAAAATTTTTCTGTGACCTCCCTTTGCGTACCGCTTCAGTAGTTGTTTCGATTTTACCACCCTATTCTTCTTTAAATTATCAGTTAAGAAATGGCCAGTGCGTCTCTTATAGGCTGCAAGTCCTAAGTCATCTTTTAAAATACGCGACATGGTTCTAGGTGCTATCTTCATTTCCCGAGATAAAATCTTTTGCTTTCGGACAGGATTTCTTCGAATTCTTTCCCTTACTGCTTTGACCACCTTTTTCGTACGAACACTACGTGGACGGCCAGATCTTTTCTGTCACAAACAGAGGAGGTCTCATTGTACCTATTAATAGCCCGGTACACAAACATTTTACTAATACCAAGTGTATGGAGAGTTTTAAAAATTGCATTTGGCTCCATACCTACTTTGTGTAATGCTATCACAGCGATTCGGTTCTCTTTATCACCCCACACCATTTTAATATCGCAAAATATTTTACAATGTATTGGCGCCAAAATGAGAAAACACAATGAACAATCGTATAAAAATGACAGATTCGAAATTCAAATGTAATATTTTTTTATAATTAAGTGTAACAGTATTTATGGCCAGACTAAGTATAATAAAATTTTCTACTCAACGTCAAATGTCTCGGGTGAAGAGAGCAATTAAGTGACGTACAAAGTTTTAAAAAAAAAAAATAAAAAAATAAAATACTTTATTTATCACGTAGGCGAACAAAGTTGCACTTATGATACGTCAAAACAAAGAATAAGAATAATTATTATTTCTAAACAACTATTAAAATCACTTATATAACTATGGAGATTTTAAATTAGGGATAAAGTTTATACAAAAGATTAGGTACAAAAGTACGAAGTAACCAGCTCGGGCTGGCAAGTAGGGGAAACAGAAGGGTAACGCGTCGCGATCCTCACCGGTGAGGACATGAGCCCTAGCCTAGCTAACCTACCAGCCTTTCACTAGCTACCTAAGTGATGACTACCCGAAGAAGAAAGGCAGAAAGAAACTCCGGGCTTTCTTTTTGTCATCAATTGTTCAGTACTTCTTTTGTATTTTTTCCAAGTCTTTCTTGTACATAGTCACAATAGTTATATAAGCTAATGCACGCACATCACCGTTAACATGGGATAAGATGAAATCCAATCGACTAAACCTGGAGCGGCATAAAATAAAATTAGCGATAGCAAATAAAAGAGAACATAGATTCATACTTAAATAACGGCGTACAGCGTGCATTCGCCTACATTTACAATCATAGTTTTCAATCATGAGAAAAGAAAAAAAATAGTGATATTGAACAGGCAAACACAACATGATCGGGTGGTCGTCTTTCAAAAATTACATTTCATTAAGATATGATATGATTATGTCAAATTAGAACTATAGAAATGTCATTATTATAAAAAAAAAAGCATGTGAGACATGTAACAAAGACATTTTAGGCAGTTAATTAATTATTAATGTGTGCTAACATGGTGGGTCATTGTGTGCAGGACAAACTTTCCAAACCGTCTTATCATTAAGGTAATCAGATACAGTATAGTATCCTTTACACATTAATTCACGCTTAACATAACACTTGAATTTTTGTTCGGTCAAATTGGTAACTTCGAAGGGAAGTTTATTATAGAACTTAATGCTATTAACTAAGAAAGATTTATTGGTTTTACAGAGCCTATGATTAGGGACAACCAATTTATTTTTATTTCTGGTATTTAGACTATGCAAGTCACTGTTTTTAATAAAAGTACTAAGGTTTTTACGTACGTACATTATATTCTGAAAAATATATTCGGCCGGCAAAGTCAGTATATTCACCTCCTTAAACATTTGCCTAAGGGAATCATGAGAGCGAAGGTTGTAAATAGCTCTAATCGCTCGTTTCTGCAAGATAAAAATGGTCTGCAGATCTGCAGCAGAGCCCCACAGAAGAATACAATAGGACATAATGCTGTGAAAGTATGCAAAATACACTAGCCTTGCCGTAGCCACGTCAGTTAATTGTCTAATCTTCCTAATAGCAAACACGGCAGAGCTCAGTTTACTAGAAATTTTTTGAATATGGGGGCCCCATTGCAATTTACTATCGATTGAAACCCCGAGGAAGACCGTTGAGGGAACTAATTCTAATTTATCCCCATCTAAATCAATATTTAGTTCCTTTTTTTATTCAGTAACGAAAATCTGACACATTTCGTTTTTGCGGCATTTAAAAGTAAATTATTAGAAGAGAACCAGTCAGAAATCAAACTAAGTACTTTATGTGGCTCACCGAGATTCTCATCCCTTCTATTTAACTTAAAAATAATCGAAGTGTCGTCAGCGAACAATACTACATCTGCCATATTATCAACCATGTAAGGCAGATCATTTATGTAAACTAAGAATAGGAATGGACCCAATATGGAACCCTGGGGAACCCCAATTCTAACTGCGGACCCGGCAGAGGAGACGTTGTCGATAAATACTTTTTGATTTCGACCTGATAAATATGAAGATATTAGTTTAAGTCCAATTCCTCTAATACCATAATAATGAAGCTTTAAAATGAGGGTTTTGTGATCGATATTTAAATATACCTTTAAACTTTACTACTATAACTAGCCTGTTAAATCTATAAATATATCCATAATAAAATCAGTCCTCTCAAGGGCTCACTAATTACTATACTTGAAGCTGTGTTTACTCATAAAAATATACTAAAACTCGGCTCGTATTCTCTACGGCGACTTTTATTCCACGCGGAATATTTGTACCTCAAAATAGTTAAATATAAATTTGGCTGTTGAAATTCTTTACTCAGTGATTCATATTTTAATATCTTGTATATGTAAAGTTAAATGCCTGTATAGATTAAAATATATATATTTATATCCAGTCTTAATAGATTCGTCTTTTATTCAGTTATTTCACATTTCTCATTTCGGTCTATAATCATTTAGTGATTACCGTGGCAGCTTAAAAATATAATCTATGTATGAATCAGAATTATTACAGATTATTTTATTGCTTTGAATGACGTGACGAGCTTGTCGTTCGCCTGGTAGCGATACAACCGCCCATAAACAGTAGAAACACCATCTAACACTTTGAATTACAAAATATTGTTTGGTATTCTACTGCTCTCGCCATCCTGAGACATGAGATGTTAAGTTTTATTATGTCCAGTAGTTACACTGGCTACAATGTTCATTAAACCGGAACAAAACAGTGACTACACACTGCTGCTTGGCGGCAGAAACAGATATTGCGGTGGTAACTACCCAGGCGGTCTTTCACATGTGAGAGACCAACCACATAGTTTTTAAGTCTTAGGTATTCCTTGTCTCAATTCCTCGGGGAATAAGTTCGTCATAGAGAATTACCGTTTGTAATTAGGTCTATAGTTGCTTGATAACGGGCGCATATGGCCGACGAATGGGCACAGATATTTAGCACAACGCACAATGAATCCTTTGATGCTTACTCGATGTTTCGCAATACTCGTGCTTAATGGCTTTGGGGTTTTGTATTAGAGGATTTTAAACGCTGCTGAGCGCGGTTTATTAATCGCTATGTGTCTAAAGACATTGGCAATTATTACCTGTGTATATCTTTTCCTATAGTTTTAAACAATTATTTAAAAACGTACCAATGCAAGTATATAATTAGTCTAAATTTTTGACTGATATAAAAATATAGTCACTTCTAGTTTAGTCTAATTTTTTTTTTGCACTAATAAGAATGTCAGTATAATATAACCTATTTCTAAATTAGAATTATAGTATTATCTGTTGCCAAATATAACAGACAGAAAAAACGTCAAACCTTCAGTGATCATTATGACGTTTAACAAACCGCCCAAAGACGCGCTGTTTTACCGCCAGTGTGAAAGCTTTTGAGCTTTTTACAGCCGCAACGCGTGAGCTAATGATCGCTTTAATTACCATAGCCTGTTAGAGATACACATAATGGTGTAGTTTATTGAGTAATCCGCGTTTTATTACTTTAAACTTTATTGAAGGACGTTGCCGGTTTGCTTTACTGACAGCGTACTTAGGCTCTTAATTATGACGATCTAGGTTACGTTCTTAGGTCAAGCAATTTTAGTTTCTATAATCTCTTATATTTACGCGAATGTTAGACATTGAAGTGAAACTATTTTGCGGATTTTATTGCGGATATATTATTATATTTTCTCGACGTTTCTGAAACTTATTATATCAGAAAACACAATTTAGTTATATAATTATTTTGTTGTTTTTTCCAATAGAAAACTCACTGTTGTCTATAATTAATATAATTTATAATAGATATGATAATATGCCTGGGAATATCGGCGATGGCATCATCAGTTGTGTCTTTTAAGTAATGTGATGAATAAAAGCGTGATATTATATTATGTTCAGTTGTCCAGGACTAGAATTTGTTTTGTTATATTGTAAGACTGGATTAAGATTGTTTTTAGACATCAACACTTTTGGAGAACTATGTAAGTATGTAGTCAAAAGATTTTCACAATTACAATTTAATTTACAAAGCCAAACTGATCTAATAATAATAATTTCAGCCCTGTATTATATACTGTGCCACTGTTGAGCACGGGCCTCCTCTACTACTGAGAGGGATTAGGCCTTAGTCCACCACGCTAGCCTAGTGCGGATTGGCAGACTTCACTCACCCTCGAAATTCCTATAGAGAACTCCTCAGGCATGCAGATTTCCTCACGATGTTTTCCTTCACCGTTAAAGCAAGCGATAATTTACAAAGAATACACACATCATTTCAGAAAAATCAGTGGTGTGTGCCCTTGGGATTTGAACCTGCGGACATTCGTCTTGGCAGTCCGTTCCATAACTAAGATATTGTTTCCTAAATACGATGTAAACTGTCGAGTTTTTTTTATGACTCGACGTATAATATACACTAGTGAGTCAGAACTCGACAAAAACGTCACAAGTTTGATGATCGACGGTCACTACTGAGAGACGGTCTTACTACTGAGAGAACATTTTTCGTCTAATTTCCCGAAATAATTGCGCCGTAAAGATTGCTGATATGACTTTAGGGGGTTGTCCCCCATTTATGGTCCGATTATTTACGTCATATATGTTTGTTATTAATACACGCGTTAATTAATTGTTGTTATGAAATTTTATGACATTGAAAAACACATTGCGCCTTTATTCCGAAGCAGTAGGTAGAGGTACAATCCGGGCACCCGCTTTTCGCCATGTGTGTTCAGTCCCATAATGTGAAAAATGGCAAGTCTAGGATCATAAAATAATAATAATAATAATATCAGCCCTGTATTATATACTTGCCCACTGCTGAGCACGGGCCTCCTCTACTACTGAGAGGGATTAGGCCTTAGTCCACCACGCTGGCCTAGTGCGGATTGGTAGACTTCACACACCCACGAAATTCCTATAGAGAACTTCTCAGGTATGCAGGTTTCCTCACGATGTTTTCCTTCACCGTTAAAGCAAGCGATAATTCACAAAGAATACACACATAATTTATTAGAAAAATCAGAGGTGTGTGCCCTTGGGATTTGAACCTGCGGACATTCGTCTCGGCAGTCCGTTCCACAACCAACTAGGCTATCGCCGCTTCTGTCTATTATCATATCTGGCCTAAATTTCAGATTCCAGCCTGATACTGAGCAGAAAAACCCATAATTATTTTTACATTTAAAGTATTAAAAATATATTTGTTTTTGACTATGTGTTGCTCGGGGCTTCAATCAAGTGAACTGCTTCATCCGGAATATGTCTATCTAAGATATGTCTTCCTTATGTATTGAATTCTTTTAGTAGTACCAACATTTTATTAGCTAAAATAGTCGTCGCTATTTAGTAATATATCAATTAAAAAAAAAACGTAAAAAATACCTACATTTGATAAATAAAAAAAAGTAAAAGATATAAAAATCTGAATTCTCAATTAGGCCTAACAGAAAGTGAATTACAGGCCAGCATAATTATGGTGATTAACGTAGCTTAGTCACTCGCATGTAGAAATAATTCTTGGTCATATTGACTTCACTATGATAGTAGTCAGTTTTTCTTGCTTGAATAGAAAAATACAGCAGTATAAGATATAAGGAACAAATCCCGAAACAGCTTATATTGTGCAAATCAAAAGTTTTCCAAACCTCATTTCGGACTAAAAAGACTGAATTTGAGTCAGAAGTAGATTCTTTAGAAATGAAGTTAGATTTAGATTCCGCTTCTATGAAACTTCTATGCACAATAGCTCTGAAGTTTCATCTTTAAACTTTACTGTTGGATCTTTGGCCGTAAATTTATCTCAGGGTTTGGTCTGTAGCGATACCACGTGCTTCCAGGATTGTACCGATGGATGTCTATGTTCTTTTATGTTTTGTTAAAAATTTTCATTTTTATTATTATTATGCTGGTGGTATATTTTATATCCGCCCGGATAGCGATCACTGTATAAGGTGTAAAAACCTGCCATAGTGGTGAACTTAAGTGTGTCGCGTTCCGGGATCAGCCTGTGTATATCCGGTTCCAACAGGCCGGCATAATTGTGTCGATTGTCGAAGGGTACTCATCTCTCGTCAGTCGACATTCTATTGGACCCCACTTCACTTACCATCAAGTGTCATACCACTATATTTTAAAATATATTGCCACCTAAAAGAAATAGTGTTTTTTGGTCCATCTCCAAAGTCTGAGTATATAATATAAGGCGACAAAATATAAAAGATATGTTTTAAAATAAATAGTAAAATATATAACTGTTTGCATCAAATGTTATAATTTAATTGGCAGATAATCTTGAGCATGGTGAAACAAGCTTCATGGATCAATTTTTCATTCATCAAAAAAGTTACCATTTAAATTAATTATATACCAACAAAATCTAAAAGTGAACTATTAAACTACAAAACTGACAATCTTAATTTGTTCACATTTTACAAAAATATACGAGCATAGAAAAATCAGTCCAATATGTCTTCACATAAGACACATATCTATTCCCTAACCCCGATAGTCGAAAAGTGCTTCTCGCTGTACCCTATCATGGCAATCAATAACATGTCGCAAATAACTGCAAGCATGACAAATGACCCGGCGGTGGGGATGGCGTCGGAGGGGCGGAGGAGGGCGCGGGAGGGACAATAACTCAGCCGGCCGAGTTTCCGACCAAAAACAAAGGTGCGAGATATATTTGTTACGTATGGGTGCAGTGGCCATGGGTTTTGGATAGTTTTTGTTTTGAAAAAAGAAATCTACAAATAGCTGGCTTACTACAACGCTTTTACAACAACTAAGACACATTAAAAGGCTTTATATTTTACGTATGTCGGAAAAATTTGATCAAAATGTACCATTAAAAATTTTGTGTACTTGTAAAATGTGGGTAGCTGTTGTAATTTCACTTTTTGGATGATCAACACCTCAGTCCGCCCCGAGACCACCCAAAACCGCGATAAAAGCTGAAAAATAGTTTTATTTCAATAATACTTGTCCCCGTTTTCTCGTCTGATTTACAAAACAATTACATATTTTATACCCTTTTATATTATTCTAGTAATATTGAATATAAAAGTTAGTTTTATACAACACATTCGAAGATAAGGCTTATCATAAAGAAGATAAACTAAACAGGATTAAACCACCCAACACATTGCAAATAACAAAACAGTGTCCGCAAAATCAAATTACCATTGTCACCCTACGCCAGGACAACGGGATTTTCTTTCTCACATTTTCCTTTAGGGGTTGCTTTGGAGATATTTCCCGCCGACGTTTAGGGGTTGAAAATAACCTATTTATCGAGTTATTTCGTTATGTTTATTCGATTTTAAACTGACCATTACCGATTTATCTTACTGTTGGGTTCTGTTTTGTTTGAAGTCTGCTTTCAATTATTTGGATAGCATTGAAAAATTCTGATTTGTGTTTTTTTACCTTTTAGGGGTGTTATGTATTAATTGTAAGTTTGCAAGATATTATTATGAATATGTCATGCGGCGATAATCTGGTTGGGTGTGGAACGGACTACAGATACGAATGGTCGCAGGTTCAAATGTCAAAAGAAAGAAAGAAATATTTTATTCGGCTTTGGTAACATAATATAAAAAAAAAACCAAATAATAAAATAAGAACAAAATTAATGCTACATTAATACAAGAGAAATCAAAAAATAATAATCACAAGAATGTTGCTGTTAATGACGAGACGAACTTGCCGTTCGCCTGATGGTAAGCCATACGACCGCCCATAAATAGTAGAAACACCATCCAACACCTTAAAATACAAGATATTGTTTGGTATTCCACTGCGCTCGCCATCCTGAAACATGAGACGTTAAGTCTCATTATGTCCAGTATATAAATTGGTTACAATTTCCTTCAAAACCGGAACACATAAGTGACTACACACTGCTGTTTGGCGGCAGTAATAGACATTGCGTTGGTACCTACCCAGGCGGTCTCTCACATATGAGCGCCCTAACTCCAGTATATAAAATGAATATAATATTCACATATGAAATCCTTCCTTATTGATACTCGTTTAATCTTTCCCTCAAAGGCAAAGGAACAAGCATTAAATCCACACTACCTTATCCATCAATAACCACCACTTCAACCAATAAATACTAGCATTGACAGAAAAAAGCAATCCAATATCTCAACTGACCAAATAATTTACAGCCCAAATGGAAATCCCTCCGTATCCCGTTCCGAGGGGGATGGAGGGAGCCCAGGGATAGAGGGGGAGAGCGTCCACTTCTAATTATATACCGTGTAGATTTATTTCGATAGGTCCGTTTGTCAATGTATACGGATGAAATTAATTAGGGATCGGTCAGTGGTCCCATTGCTGGGTTACGTAGGGATGTGTTTAGGGAATTTATTTATTGATGTAGGTACTTACATATTTAATACTGCCAGTGGCGTAGTTGTAGGGCACGAGTGGAGTGAGATCTTGCATTCGATCCCCGAGTCGGGCAATATGATATTGGATGTTACTTCTCAGTATCTGTCCGGAGTCAGGAATTTGTGTCTGATATGGCGATAGATTCGCCTCCTATCATATCATGGGTCGGAATACTCACGGTGGAGACACTTACATCTAACAATATAAATTAAAATTAAACTATTTTTCGGATTTTATTGTGGTTTTATTATTATTATTTTTAGTTTTCTCGACGCTTTGCGAAGACTTTGCAGCCTTCGTGGTTACGGACAGGACTGAGGTGTAACTCTAAATTGAACAATACTAATGATAACAATAACATATGATTAAAAGTAACTTAACGCACTTTTGTCAACAGTCGACCAATCCGCACTAGGCCAGTATGGTGGACTAAGGCTTATCCCTCTCAGTAGTAGAGGAGGTCCGTGCGCAACAGTGAGACAGTATATAATACAGGGCTGATATTAAAACACTTTTGTCAAGATAACAATTATAGCTTACTGAAGGCAACTTAAATCATACTTAGTATTCAAAAAACTGTGTAAAGTTACTTTATATTTTATTTCAAAACTATTGAACAATGTACTAGTACTGGCACGTTAAGAAAACTGCTTACATGGCTCCCGGGTTTTAGCTTTCAGCGGCCATCACTAGCGTATTTGAATGCTCATTCCGAATGGAAGTAATTAAGATAAAATATTGTTTTATTGGGGTGCTGCACGAGGAACGAATGTAGCATTAAATTATACGAGATATCGGTGAAGCGAACGGTACTGTTATTGAAAAATATTTATTTTGATCGCCGCAAATCTGTATGGAGGACGAATCGGAATTTACGACGCGAGATGATTTGTGTATAGTAGAACTAGCTTTTGCTCGAGACTTTGCTCGCGTGAAGAAGTTTTCTGGAGATAAAGTCCCGCTATATTGACGCTTGAAAGGCAATCATATCTAAGCGACAAATATATAATAATAAATAATAATATAAGCCCTGTATTATAATACTTGCCCATTGCTGAGCACGGGCCTCCTCTACTACTGATTGGTAGACTTCACACACCCTCGAAATTCTTATAGAGAACTTCTCAGATGTGCAGGTTTCCTCACGATGTTTTCCTTCACCTTTAAAGCAAACGATAAATCCACTAAGAATACCCACATGATTTTAGAAAAATCAGAAGTATGTGCTCTTGGGATTTGAACCTACAGACATTCGTCTTGGCAGTCCGTTCCACACCCAACGAAAATAAACTGAAGCGACAAATATACTGAAAATGAATTATACTAATATTTTTTAATTTGAATTTTGAATCTCCATTTTTTCTGCGTCGTTTGATCTATGTTTTGTAGGTCTAGGACAATTTTAATAACATTAGACTATATCTTTATAAAATAAAAAAGTTGAATTGTAAAGAATTTTCATATTCAAATCAAAACTTTAAAGCACTCTAGTCAAAAATTCACTTCTCTTCGCTTAGATATGATTGCCTTCAAGCGTCGATATACTTTTCCTGGATAGAATGTAGCCTGTAACCTTCCCAGGGTCTTAAACTAAGTATCTCCATACCAAATTTCATAAAAATCTGTTTAGTAGATTTTGAGAAAATCGATAACATAAAGACAGAAGAGGGACTTTGTTTTATAATATGTATGTTTATTGGAAACATGGATGTTTTAGATAGTTTTTATTGTAGACTTAGTTTAGTTATAGTGGCAGTGAATCGGAAGGTCCTGAGCTCAATCCTAATGGAAATTTTTGTGGGATTTTTAAATTTTCCCTTTCTTTTCTTATTTATAGATAAATGATCCTATATTTTATTTCAGTGTTTTATTATAAAACATTTTATTCCACGAGAAGTAGAGAACAAAATCTAGTATCGTAAGAAAATCTTGCAATGTTGAGTCAAAAATTATTTAACCAAACAAATTTATAATGAAACCCATAGTTTATTGATCATCATCCCATTCCGGGTTAGTCCTTTGAAACAGGTCGCGGGTACAATTTCCGGTGCGGGCAAACATTTGTTTTAACATGTGTTTGTTTTCGGGTATGTTTGTGTTGAGTTTCATGTTGTTTATGGTATTACTGTATGCTATGAGATAGTTAATTTTGAAGTGTAACGTTTGATTCCCGTGCTGGGAATGTTCAAAAAAAATTTAACACAAAATGTTTTCGAATTTTTACTTATATTAAAAAAGGGAAATTATTTTAGGATCTTCATGTAATAACACATTTAGAAGATTTTTTGCAGTCAGTTAATTTTTACTATAATTAAGGATGCATCTAAATCCATTTATCAACTTATCTTATCTAGCAAGTGTTTCATTTCGATTTCTAACATTCGCGTTAATATAAGAAGTCACTAATCGTATCTAGTTATTACTTCTTAATAAAAATTGCAGATTAAAGAAGAAAATAAAATAAAAGAATTAAATTAAATGTGTACCTATGATATGTATAAAAAAATATTCATTTATATTCCGGCCAGTAGTTGAATAGCCTGAAAATTCAAAAAAGATAACACAACAAAAAATATTCTATATTTAAAAAACTAAAGCAAACATGGAACGTGTTTTATTTATTTTTATAAACCTAATAGGAAATTCAAAAAAGGAAACAAAAGATAGAACCTCCTTTTATTTTTTAAAGCCAGTGTTTTTATAACAGCATATCTAGCGATATATGTATTAGGAGAGAACACTTTTATTTGGGAGTATAGTTACAAAGCGAGCGGACGCATACGCAAACGAGCCCTAACGGCTGTATCGAAATTCAGCTTTGGATGTATACCTGGCCTTAATGGTGTAGCCGGGCTTGGTCTAAGTTATAAGCGCTGGCAATGGTCTTTATTTTGTTCCCTTTAGATATTTCTGAGATATTCTCTATGGTCTAGCAAGTTCAAGAGTATTCGTATTAAATAACATTTAATGTATTGCAGCTAAGACATCAGAAAAGTTTTATCATTATATGATATTTTGGATATTAGAAATATTTATTAGTATCTGGATGTACTCGTATAAACAATAAGGACAAAATATAGGGCTTACTCATTAAAAAATATAAGATGTTTAGAAAATTTTAAAATGTTTAACTTCATTTAGAACAAGCTGTCCAAAGGGAATATAAATTAAGTAAAACCTAACATAGTTTGCGACTTGTTGAAATTGTACTTTTTTACCTACACTTGAAAAGGTGTAATTCTATGTTAGTAGTCAAATAATCTAGTTGTCCACTAGTTTTGATACCATTGCTTATAATAATAATAATAATAATAAAAGCCTTTATTCACTGACCAGATATACTACAATTTTTAACTTATTTTACAAGAACCAGTTAATGCAAAAAATGCCTTGTTATTCTTCAGCAACCAGTTTGTTGGTCAGGTTGTCCTTCGACATAGGCCTCCCCTAGTTTCTTCCACTCATCTCTATCATGAGTTAGTCTTCTCCATCCTTTTGGTAGATCATCCTCCCATCTTTTAATTTGTCTTCCCTTTTGTCTTTTTCCATTCCTAGGATACCATTCCATTATATCTTTCGTCCATTTTCTCTACTTGTTCTCAATACCATTGCTTACTTTACATCAATTCCCTCAAGCTTGACAGACAGAGCCGGTTTTAAATAAGGCTGCGAGCTCAATTGCTCAACAAAATAAAGTTTCTTGTTCCGCAAATGTATTTCTGTTCTGAGTAATGTAGAAACAAAAGTCGTTTTAGACATAAGTTACCATGTGAGTGATTGTTAAGCATAAAAATCACAGTACCATAAAAATGACCAGCAGTCTCTACAAATTGCACCACCCCACAGGTCCAGTTAAAATGGCCACTCGCACAGTTTTCAGCGCACATTTGAATGGAAACGACTTTATTCGCATAACAGCCATGATTTTATATCCTTATATATCATGCGCAGATTACCCACCGCTGACGGTTGTGGGCCATTTTAAAATGGTACCCGAAGGGGCTTGTTTTAATGCGTTTTCATACAGAACTCTACCAATTGACTGAGGATACTGTCCGGAGTACTAGGGTACGTTCAACCGCAATCTATGTCGCCAAGTAGCGGAATATGTACTTTATTGCTGTGGCGGAGGGTGACATCTTCCAAAATGGAACCCGACGCAGCATAATTATAATAATAATAAATAATAATATCAGCCCTGTATTATATATTTGCCCACTGCTGAGCACGGGCCTCTCTACTACTGAGAGGGATTAGGCCTTAGTCCACCACGCTGGCCTAGTGCGGATTGGTAGACTTCACACACCTTCGAAATTCCTATAG